>NW_027041007.1:667500-969406 GCF_037179485.1 Ochlerotatus camptorhynchus | reverse complement strand
TTCCTAGGCTTTGCTGTATAATTTGTAAATCTTCTTGGTCTGGATTTCCTGCTATATATTTTACTACTGTCCCTAGTGCATTTATAAGTCCTCGTTTTCGTCTGTGAGGCTGAAGGCTTTTTAATTTTCCTCTAGCAATTTCGATTTTTCTGCTTAGTGTTTCGTGTAAATGATCTCTTATCTTAAAAGACGAAGCTATTTTTTCTATATGGTTGAGATTTAGTTCGATTGTTCCAAGGTTGATTTTCTTTATTATTCGCTCATACCCTAGCCTTATCCTGGCAGTATCTATTTTGAATACAACTAACCCATTGTCGTTTGTTACGTCTCTGTAGGTTGTCGAGTATGTGTAGTGGAAGAGGATTAATCTGAAAGGGAAGGATTTGTCCTTGATTACTGTTTTAGTCGATTTTTGTGTATTTTTACGTTGTTTGCGTCAGTAAACGTTAACATGTCATTAGTCTTTACTTTAGTCGTTTTGTACGGGTCTTTGTCTTTAGTCTGTCTCTGTGAGTTTTTTATGTACTTTACTTCGTTTGGTTTCAAGTCAGGTGGTTTTTGCTTATTTTCGTGTTTTTCCTCGTGTCTCTGTTTATTTTTTAGTAATTGTATTTTAACTGCTGATTGAAGATTATCGGCAGCTTTCTGTAGTTCTTCTACGTTAGTGGAATTTGAGGAATTAAAAATAAGATCCCTCGGTTTCCGTTTCGTAACCGAATGTATTGTATTATTATAAATGTCGGTTAAAAGGTTCATAGTCTCAAGTGTTGATTTGTCGGGAAATTTTGAATTGAGGGTTCGAAAAAGTTCAATCATTGTTGAATGAAATCTCTCAACTATCCCGTTAGATTGAGAGTTGCTGGCATGGTGAAGTGAAATGCCAAGATCATTCAAGAAACCTGTAAAATCAATTGATGTAAAAGAAGGCTCTTGATCGCTGACAATAGTTTTGTGTCTTCCAAAAATTCTTATGTGTTCGCTAATTGCACGCTTCATATCAACTATAGTTTCTTGTTTCTAATGGATAATATTTGCAAATTTGGAAAATGAATCAACTATTGTCAACCATTTTTGACCTTTCATGAAAAATACATCTATATGGACTCGTTCAAAAGGTTTTTCGCCAAAAATGCTTTTTGAATTAGTTGCGGTGGCTTTCTGTCGTATTTACTTCTCTTACATGTATCGCAACAATCTATAAGAATTTTCACCTTTCGATCGAGCTGTGGGAAATAATACCTTTGTAGAATTTGCGCTTTATTTTCTTTTATACCTCGGTGCGCGAATTCATGCGTTGCCTTCAGCAGCCTGTCTTGTTCTGATTCCAATCTCACGTCCTCAAGAAAATTTCTGAAATGAAAATCTTGTACGTGCGGTTAGATTCGAAATGTTTTTTGTATGTTTCCTGAACCAGTTGCCTTAGTCTATCGGAACTCTTAAGCAATTTATCCCTCTAGGGTTGAGGAACTTTTTAAAGATGTTGACTACATCCGTTTCTGTGTAAGCTGGCTTAAGAATTGTTGTACGATGACGTTTCGGGAATATTTCCTCTGTTACTTCTGAGTCAATATTTGAAATTTTGAAAATTATTTGGGTTTTTGAAACTGTTTATTGGTTTCTGTACACCAGATGTAATAATTGTCACTAGAATCAGCAGAATGTACAGTTACTGCGTTGGATTTTGTTTCGTCGTCATTTGATTCATTTTGAGAGTTGTTATTTATTTCGTCTAATTTTATCCTTGATAGCGCATCTGCTACCACGTTATTTCTACCCGTTTATATATTAATTCATAATCGTATCCCTCGAGTTCTAATTTTCCTCTGAATATGCGTTTGTTTGTGTTCTTAAGCGAGTATGTGAGAGGTTGGTGGTCTGTTACAAGTTTAAATTTTCTACCCCACAGGTAGTGTTCAAATGTTTAACTGCCCAATACATCGCCAAAAATTCTTTTTCCGTCGTCGAGTAATTCTCCTCTGTTTTAATTTAAGGTTCTAGAGGCATAAGCGACTGGACGGTCTTTACCAATGGGTCCTTGGGAAAGAACGGCCCCTATTGCGAAATCACTTGCGTCTGTCGTCAAGATGAATTCCTTCGAAAATCTGGATGGATAAGAACTGGATCTCTCATGAGAATCTGTTTGCATTTTTCAAAACAAACCTTTATCTCGGAGGTAATTACAAAATCGTTGTCTTTTCTTAAAAGGGCGGTAAGTGGTTTTACTAACTTAGCAAAATCTTTTATGAATCTTCGGTAGTAACCTAAGATGCCAAGAAATTGCCTCACTTCCTTTTCTGTTGTTGGTAATGGCCAGTTCTTAATTGTTTCAATCTTGTCTTTATTTGGTCTGACACCGTCTTCAGAAACCGTGTGTCCCAGAAACTGGACTTCTTTTCTGAAGAATTCACACTTGTCGAGTTGTATCTTCAAGTTTGCTCCCTTTAATTTATTCAAAATTTTGTTCAAGTCAATTTTGTGCTGTTCGAGTGAGGGAAAATATGATTATGTCGTCCATATATACAAGACAACGTATTCCTAATTCTTCTCTCAGCACGCAATCCATCACGCGCTGAAAAGTCGCAGGTGCGTTTTTCAGCCCGAATGGCATACGTGTAAACTCATATTTTCCTGAGTTTACAGAAAATGCTGTTTTTTCGATGTCTTCATCATCAAGTTGAATTTGATGAAAACCTGAGACCAAATCGATGGTAGAAAAGTAGTTTGTTCTACCCAATTTATCGAGAATATCGGTTATTTCCGGTATCGGGTATCTGTCGCTGATGGTTTTCTCGTTCAGCTTACGATAATCGATGACCAACCTAATTTTCTTTTGACCCGAAGCGTCTGACTTCTTGGGCACTACCCAGACGGGGTGACGTATACGGAGAGATTGATTCCCTCACAATTCCGTCTTTCAGTAGTTTATCCACTTGTTGCTTTACTATTTCCTCATAAATCTTTGGGTATCTGTATGATTTTGTATGTATTGGTAGATTGTCCGTTGTCCTAATCTTGTGTTTAATTGTATGGGTGAAGCTAAGGTTATCCTCTTCGCAGTAAAGAACTTCTCTGTTATTGTCAATAACTTCTTTCAAAGCAGTTCTTTCTTTTTCATTCAGATGTTCCCCTCGAATATTGTATTTGAAATCGTTGTTTTTCGATGGTATTTTTTCAATTTCGTAGTAATCTTGTCCAAATTCGAGCTCATTTACGTTTATTTCGGCAAGATATTCATTTAAATTTTTACGTATAGCCATGAAGGCTTTACCGTTTTTCCCTTGATATAATCCTGGTAGAATTGTAAAATGATTCAATGTAACCTCTTTATCTATTACAAAAGGTCCACTTTTCTTCACGGGAACATGAATAAATTGAAATTCTTGTTCAGTCAGATTTATTCTTTGTTCACCGGGAATCATTTTCTTCATAGTGATAATCTTCTTTCCAATTTTTAGAGTATTGTTTGAAGTGTTCAAAATTGCCTTTAGGTCTCGGAGCGATTCATAGCCAATGAGACCATCGAAAAATTTGTGAAATTTGAATACATAAAATTTTAGTTTTTTCTTAATTTGGAAAATATCTATGGAGGCTGATTTATTTATTGAATGCTGTCCCTGAAATGTTCGTTACAGTAGATGTTGGTTCGTCTTGGCAATTTTCTATGTTGACATGCATCGGAGAGATATAGTTTTTATTTGCACCTGTGTCAACTAAAAACTTAAGCTCTCCTTTTGTTGTTTGGATCGAGATATAGGAATGAAGCTCGCATTTTTTATCATCGCTTTTGATTTTTTCCTAGGGCAAGCTGAAAATTTATTTCCTCTGAGATGAGGTATTCATCGTCATCGGAATCAAGTTTTGAATTTTCTGCTGCTTCATTAATAGTGTTATATTCGGGTTCGTCATCTGAGTTAGCTTCGGATTCTTTCTCTTTTTGGCTATGGTTATTAACCTGCATTTTTGAGATGTGTGTTCGCATTGACACGTCGCCATCTGTTTGCTGACGGTTTTTAAATTTGCCCGATGGTTGTCTTATCACCATAACGTGAATAAGAGCTAGGACGTACTTGGTTTATTTTGTTCCCCCATTGCTGTTTAATGTAAGGTGTCGGGTGATTTGTTTTGGTCAATGTTCGATCCAACTTGTGCCGGTATGCGGGCATTGGAGTATTGCTGTGTGATTTCGTAAGCATGGCTCCAGTGTTTCTGGTCTACAACTTCTCACATGCATTGAAATTTCCTCGTTTAGCCCATCTACGAAACGGGTAAGTGTAAGCAAATTCACAAAGGAGTTAATGACTTTTGTGGAGGCCTTGTAATCTTCCATGTTGGCTGCGGATGATTTAATAGCTGTGTCTATGGATCTGATTTTGTTATAATATTCCGCAAGAGTTTTCTTTCCTTGTCGGATATAAAACAATGATTGTATATGGCTTGTAAGATCTCTACGATCACCATAGGTGCTTATCAAAATTTCTTTAATTTCGTCCCAGGTTGTGGGATTTCCCGAAGCGATTAAGATTTCTCGAGCTTCGCCGATCACTTTATTTTTAATACTGCGAACTATTTGACTGTAGCAAATGTCATTTTTATAATCTTCAAACAATCCGAGTGTTGCTCTGTGTCTTGCACCCAACGCAAGAACTTCTTTCCTACTTCCGCTAAAATTTGGAATATTCCTGATCGGGTCAGGAGTGGTAAAGTTGAAGAATGGATCCTTTGCTCGGGTCTCCATTGCTTTAATTGTTAGAATTAACTGTTCTTGATTTTCGGTTAGAGATTTAACCTGCTCAAGTAATAATTGAGCATCCACTACTTGTGGTTTCCCTGGATTCGACATTTTTCGATTTTTGTCGAAACGCTCTCTTTTTTTCACAATCTTGATTCACCTGTCTTGGGAATTTAAACGGTAGAATATCGTACAAGGTTTATGACCGCCAGTGATATGCGCTCACGGTGGGGGTCTAATAACACGTTTCCGATTTCTACACTTGTGTTTTCTTCAACACTGTTTGTCACTTATTCTCGAATCGAGCCACTCTGTAGCATTCGACCGTATTTAGTTTCCACTTTAGGTAGTTATGAAATGTTACTTACAAGATGATTCCTTTCATCAGGGAGTCTGAAGATGGTGTGCGTAGCGATGTTGGGGTAGGTTCACAATGGCGGGATCAGTCCTCCTGACAATCGCGAATTCTGGGATGTGCCCTCCAAAATAGCTGCTGCTGGATTATCTGGTGTCCGGTTGAACGTAGGAATGGTCCTCTTTGTAAGCTCGGTGAATGTGATATAGATATTCGCTCCACTAACACTTTACACTAAGCTTAACCACTTGAACTACACGACTGCGCCAGTTAAGCCGTGATATCTCGGGTTAACACAAAAAAAACTTTATTTCACTTAAACATTTGTTTAATTACCGTTCACTACCATGTCACACTCAAAACTAAACTTAATTGTCCTATCATTAAACCTTTTATAACCTAAAGCTACCTATTCAGCAAAAGCCAACAGTCTGTCTTCCACGTTGATCGTCACACGTTGCCTTCACGGGTTGTTGCCAAGCTGTATTCCTCCTGGCTCATCATTTCTGCGGTGCATCGATCAATGCGTTTCGGTCGATGTGGCGCGTTGGCGTCGGTCGTCTCCGTCGTTCATGGTTTGTTGCTACTGCTGCAGAATCGGTTCTGTGTGCTGTGGCTCTGGATGAATGTATTGGTGTTTGGCGGTTGCTCCGGTTCCTTTGATCCACCGTTTTATAACTTATATATATATATATATATATATATATATATATATATATATATATATATATATATATATATATATATATATATAAGTCGAATAAAAGCTTCTCGACATACCTTATACAGCACCAAAGTAGTTCAATGTTGTGGTTGAATAAATTCTCCAGATTTGTGTGAACAAAGCCTGAACAGAAGTTATTATTAAAAATAGTACAAGTACTATTAAGCATGCAGTTTTTTTTTAATTCTTTATTTATTTTTTAGAAGTCATCTTCACTAGACGAAGGCCTTCCTGTTTGAACTTTCCATGGCTAACTTGCAGATAATCCTGAAGGAGAAAGGACTATTGCCAAACCGTTCGTGGAGGTTTGTCAACGATATCTTCAGCGTAGTAAGACGGGAAGCCCTTCCACAAACTTTAGATGAAATCAACAGAATTCACAAGGATATAAAATTCACTCACGAGGTAGACAAAGACTGAAGACTCGCATTTCTCGATCATCTAGTCATCAGGGAATTGTCATCATCTTCTTCTTTTGAATACTAAGTTTACAGGAAACCAACAAGCACCAAAAGAGTTATCCCTTATACTTCCAACTAGAAATACTCAGAGGAAGAGATGGGCGGAGAGAATGTTTTGACCCAAATAAAATGTCAAAATGTGAGCCAGTCGTACATTCCAATTAAATTTTTTCCGAGGATTTCTTATTCTTACTAGAATAAAATTGAGAGTATTGCATCGAACAGAAATTCAATCCCCTTTATGTTTTGTGTGCTTCTCAAATTCAACTAGTTTTTGGAACCAAAAACAATATTCTTACTCTATTGATTAATTGATCTTCGTTGGTTAATGAATGGCAACAAGGAATGTGCAAAAGATTGCGATGCAATTAATTATTATTTTGCATGTAAATCGAATCAAAAATAAAAGTCATTTGAAATACTAGCTTCTAGCAAGGGATGCAAGATTATTTAGGAACATATCCCTGATGCCGAATTGTATTTTGTTTTCTCCGCCTATCCCTCCTTCTGAGTATTCTAGTTTTGACCCAAATGAACTGTCAAAATCTGAGCCAAACGAACATTCTCATTAGAAATTTCCTAGGATTTCTTATTCTTACTCGAGTTCTTACTAGATTAAATTTGAGAGAATTGCAATCGAACAGGAATTCAATCACCTTTATGTTTCGTGTGCTTCTCAAAATTCCACGTAAATCGAATAAAACAATAAAAGTCATGTGAAATGATGGCTTCTAGCAAGGGTTACAAGATTATTTAGGTAGAAATCCCTGCTGCCGAAGTATATTTTGCTTTCTCCGCCCATCTCTCCCTCTGAGCATTTCTACTTCCAACGAAGGGGGTGACACATCTAAATCTCAATTCTAGATGCTCAACAAATCTCACACTAGCGAATCAAACTTCGAAAAATCTTCTTTGATTTCTCATATCTACTTGCATCGCGCATCATCTTTTTGCAGGAAATCTTCAAAATCGTCATCAATCTTCTTCACATCTACTCAGCGTGCGCGCAGCTAACCACAGCAAAACACAATTTTCACAACATAAATTTTTCCTGCATCGTAGATAGAGTCGCCCCCCTCGACTTCCAACCAGCAAAAAATTGACGCCTTCCATCACATGATTTATCGGATGCAGACTCTTCCACAAGGCCTAACATATGATTTCAAATCCAAGGTTGCAGAACACATCTTCACAGAGGACCACCACCCGTAAAAAAAGAACCGTAGAGGTACAATGAAATGTATTGTAACCATACAATAGAGTTTATGGTATTTACAATAAATCGTATTATCCACACGATAAAATAACAATAGAATGTATTGTTTCTACAATAGAATCTATGGTAAATTGGGGAATATACAATAGATTAAGGGGGTCGTTATGTATCTTAACCATACGAAAAATCACTTTTTCCCGAACAAACTTGAACCATTTACCATTAATTGTATTGTTGTTCTATTGTTGAAAACTCTTACTATATGGGACGTATTGTACATCTATTGTAATAACAATATGCTAAAACTTCGTGTACTATATACACACAATAAGATCGATTGTTGGCAATAGATTTACTTGTAACTGTATTTTATTTTATGGTAATTGTATGGTTATTTTTTTCCGGGCAACTATCGACGGAGGACATCACGATTTTACGAATCGTGTCTACACCATGGAAGTTGGCCGTTGAGCATCGAGATCAACAAACAACGGAATTAAACTTTACCCATCAGGGCTGGGAATACCCGACCCTCTGCTGCGCAGTATAGGAAGTTGTAGAAGAGTAGTTGCCCTCAGTTGTTAGTGAGCACCTCCAACAGGTGGATTGACAGGGTTTCTAGCTTACCGTTTGTAGATTTATGTTTCGAAAGCAGTGATGGCGTTCGGGTTAAGAAGTGAACTATGCACTCTGCTTTTATTCGGTTGTGGCATTTATTATGGTAAGATAATTGAAAACTTTTTTAATACTGTGATACATTAGAATAATCACATTGCCAGTGAAGTAAACTGTTCGTGTTGATGGCATGTTTGGTGACGTACCCTGTACACCTTGAGAAACTACCGTTGAGTAAATATGCTTGTTTATTGTAATTTTCAAGGACATATTAGCATAGAGGTAACTCTAAGACTAGTAGGTCCCGAAGAAACGTGCTCAACTTTTTGGCTCAGCTCTGGTACTATCTTCGGTCCCAAGCTAATCGATTCACCCCTCGAAACATAGGAAAATCCACTAACCCCTCATTTTATCTGTCAAACTTTCATAGCGAATCAAAACAAACATTGTGTAGTACTAGAATTTTGACTAGAATGGGGTACGTTAAACGATTTGCTTGGGACCAATAGGCTAGTCAAGTAGTGAGCCAATTTCAAATCGTTAGTTTCGTATTGATTGTTGATATAGCTTCGAACCAGTAGGCTGTGGAAATTTTACGCCTTGAAAAGAGTTGTTTATTTTGTCAAGATAAACAACTTTTCCCGAGACATCAAGTCTCCAAAACGTCAGAGATTGAAGCTAGATTGTGGCACCATCTTTACGGAAGAGTTTTGAACTATTTGTTTATGTCAATAGATGGTTCTTGTTATGATGAGAAACTTTGCACAAGATGACAAGTCGCGAAAATGCTTCGTTTCGGAGCTGTGAGTGTGTGAGTGATGACCACGTTTTGTGTCCATCGCTGCAATGGAAGTGCTCTGCCCCCGTTGGCGATACTGTCAGACAATGAAACCACTGGAAGCGGATCCCGTTCTGATGGAGGAGGCTTATTGCATAGCGGAAGATAAAGTGTATATTGTGTTGTACCTTTCAGTATAGTTTTACAATTTTTTTGTATAGTGAACTAGAATCCTCGGCTCTGTAAAGTTAATTCGATTGAGCCTTATCAAATAAATTAATGAACAAAAAAGAAGCAATTGTAATCAAATAATGAGCTTTGCTCTGGAAAGAAAGGTGCCGATTTGTGAGTGGTGTTGAGAGGATGTAAACAAATGCAAGATAATGAATATTTTTCTAGCAAAATAACTTGAAAAAAGTGATCGACTCCGCACCGCTCAGATTGCTTCTAGTGAAAAATTCTAGATAGAGTTGGAATTAGGACGTAGCAGCTTTTGTAAACAATGATTTCTTTCGATGATTTATAGAAAGTTAAGGCTCGCAAACGCAAATCAACAACACCATCGGGTAGAGTAAGACTTCCCCTACCCGACGGTTATGTTGGTTTGCGTGGGCGTGCCTTTAGTTCCTAGAAATCGTCGATAGAGTTCATTGTTTACAAAAGCTGTTACGCCCTAATTCCAGCTCTATTTAGCATTATGTGAAATTTCATGGAATTCTGAGAGGGAAAAATACAACCGTTTCGTCAGTTGGCGTACACTCAAAAAATAAATCCAGTGGAAAATATCCATTAGAATTTCACATAACTTTCATGTGATCTCATAATTGGGAATCGCACTACAAAATCACATGAACCTTATGTGTCAAATGAAATTTATGTGATTTATCACATAGAATTCATGTGATCATATGAATGTTATGTGAATTTCTGATAAAAATAATTAATTTTGTTATTGGAAAAATTCGATGACAAGACGGAAAAAAAATGCTTCACCCCAAAAGGTAGGTCACTCCGCACACCAATCTTGGGTAATCTTTTTTGTCAGTGTGCCGCAAGTATGCCGACTGTGCCGGTCATAGAGCAAGCTGCGATTGTTTGTAAAATACCCATCCCGGCAACCCGGTATTTCTGTCATCTTGAATGTTTTGGCTTGAAATCGCAAGGATAAATCGGATTGAGGATGACGCGGGAATTGGTGGGTGTGTAAACTTTCGTTGTTTTGTGATCCATAGGGTAATAAAAGTCCTGTGTTTTAGTGTTTTATAATGCCGTAAAAGGCAGACCAGAAATCTAGCCTTTCGGCCGGAAAGAGTTGGAACCGGTGGGGAGCATTGTTAGAGACCGACTATAGAGGGTGATGAATAGACTTCTTTAGTTTGTTTTGTGTGATTTGCAGCATTATTTGAATTAAAGGTACTAGTGAGGTCTGATTAACTGGCTCTTCCTCTTGAGTCCACTCTAGAACCTACATTTAATATTTAGATCTTTAAGTGAACTGCTGGTCTGAGTTCCTCTGATATATTAAATTAGAAGATGTTCCCGAACATACAGTCAAACAGCACGTAATGTTCTGAGCAACTTCAATGACAGCTGTCCAGCAGTGCTCCTATTTTATTTACAACAATCTAATGCCTACGAGATTGTGTCGAAGGTATGCCGAAAATGTGCCGATGGATGTGCCCAAGCTGTGTAGAATATAATTCAGGCACAATGTGCTGAGTGACTTACCCCTTGCTTCACCCTGTGTTCTGAAAAAAATGACCTTGAAATACCCTTTTTTTTTTTTTTTCCTTTGGTTTGTTTTTTCCGTCGATCTTGTTTTCCGTGCTGAGCACCAATGCTACCGACGTGCCAGGAAGGCAGCTCCCACACCTGGACCCTACCTATCGACCCATCAACTCATGAACCGGGGACCAACGGCTTTACTTCCCATCCGAAGGAAGGCGTGATCAGAGATGTTATGCCTCAGAACATCCCGGCGGCGCCGACTGGGATTGAACCCAGGCCTGCTGGGGTGAGAGGTAATCACGCTTACCACTACACCACCGGCGCCGTTTTTGAAATACCCTTATACTGGACTAGATTTGAGTAGACTAGAATGATTCTCCCTTAGCTCAGTCTTTACCGCAGCTACAAAGCAAGACCATGCTGGAGGTGGCTGGGTTCAATTCCCGGTCCCGGTCTAGGAATTTTCCGGGTTGGAAAATTTCTCGACTTCCCTGGGCATAGAGAAGTATGACTGGACTTGCCATACAATACCAATGCAAAAATGGTACAGGCATCGAAAGCTCTCAATTAATAACTGTGGAAGTGCATCTGGAACACTAAGTTGAGAGCACGCAATAAGCTAATATGCGATATGCAATAAGCTTGAAATGCGAAGAAGAAGAAGAAGAAGAATGATTCTCCAGCAAAAATACATAAAGTTTGTCAATGCACACTATGTTTTTATTCATAATTCAGCTCATCTTCATACTGGTGCACAGTGGGACAATTCTGTAAAAAGACGGTTAAAACGATTTTCTCACCTTTCTCGATTATTTACCTTTAGTATTTTCGAAGCAGTTTCTTGAAACGTTGTTTTGCAGCTTCTGAAATGATCATGTAATTTTTTATTAAGAGTGTACTACTCTTAGAAAAACATTTTTTTTTGTTAAAACAAGATAATATTTTTATGTCTTCGCAAACTTTGTAGAAAACACAAAATTTCGACGTTATAATTATAGCGCGATATAAATGGATTTTTGTCAAGACTACTTAAAAACGTTTTTTTTTTCATGATAATCTTAACTTATCGGTTCGACATCTTCTACAAAGTTTTCAATATCATCAAAATACACAACTTATCATCGCTTCATTTGCTTTGTAAAGCGATTTTAAAGCAACATTTCTCCAATTTTCTCCGAAAATGCGAGGGGGACGACTCTATCAACGATGCAGGAAATATTGTGTTTTGCTGTGGCTAGCTGCGCGTACGCTGAGTAGATAGAAAGAAGATTTATCACGATTTTGAAGATTTCCTGCAAAAAGATGATACGCGATGCAAGTAGATGCGGGAAATGAAAAAAGATTTTTCGAAGATTTATTCGCTAGTGTGAGATTTTTTGAGCATCTAGAATTGAGATTTAGATGTGTCGCCCCCTAGCTAAAATGGCAGTTTCTGGCAGCCTCAATTCACCTTGTTTGATTAATCATGATATGATGTACTATAGTATCTAAAAACAACTGTTGGTTCTGCTCGGGTTCATTGGTTATTTCAATTGTCATTTCAGTTGTTTTGGTTATATCAAAACGATTTTTAATAGATTTTGTTTTCCATTTCAGTTTCGACCCAAATATATGGCGCAGAGCCTCAATTTCTTCCGGATGAACGAACTTCGCTGGATGGTAAGATGCCACGTGCCATGATCTATTTCCCTCTTAAGCATTGTTCAACATTATAGACTGCCACTTGCGCTTCTACAATTTCGACAGTGAGGAAAGTGCAGGAACGACAGGTCTTTCTGCAACCCAGTTTGAGTTTGCCCACATGGGTGCGATTGGCTGGATCCAGCCCGGAGACGGAAGGATCCTCTGGAAATGTGGAGCATCGTTGATCTGGGATAACTTTGTCCTAACGGCGGCACATTGCGTGGTCGATTCGATGTGGGTCGAATATGCTAAATTTGTGCTTTAGAACATGTTTTTACGATAATTGTTTGATTTGGGCATAGGAATAAACCACCGGACGTGGTCAGATTTGGAGATTTGGATATCTTTTCCACGGTGGGTGACGAGTTTGCTCAGCAGTTTAAAATTGCGGAAATCATTCGTCATCCGAGTCATCGATTTAACGGTCACTATCACGACGTGGCACTGATGCGTTTGGAGAAAAGCGTGACGTGAGTTATACGGTGCACATTAAACTGATGCAAAATTTGAAATTTTCTCTCCACAGTGTTCAAACAATTCTAAATCGGGTCCTGATTATTCTCCGAAAATTTAAACTCATTTGGTGAGAAGCTGACTTGGCACAAACCATTTAAAGTTTATATGGAAATGACCGTGGGAAAACCAAACTTTTTGATCATTGTCTTCAAGTCTTTTTTCATATTGTTCTGTTATGTTAACAAGTTCTACCGCTATTCTTATAGAATTTTATCAGCTTGAACTTTGTACAAGATTGCCAAAGGTCAAATTAAATAGTAAATAATTGTTTAATAGATTGATAATTTTATGGCATGATTAAGCAGCTGTATTGTGGGCATCACTGTATTCTGCAGTGAGACATAGTAGCCATGATTTGTGTCCTCCTTTCTTCACACCAGAAACACAAATGTTGACGCGTGGTGATCAAGTGTGCTATTTAACGTTTTCACTATTTCGTGAAAACATTTCATTTGTATTTTTTTGGATTAGGATATTGAACCCTAAGGTCAACTCACTTGTATAATTTTTCTTATATAGCAAAAAATTCAACTTGTTTCTATCGTATGCAAATGATAATTTTGGTAGTTCAAAAGCTTCGTGGTTGCTTAATGCTTCGTAAACATGGAGTTGATCAGGCTCCTGCGGTAAAGGATTAAGCGTTGGTTTATTCTTTTTAGCCATTGAACGTGTTATGACATACATTTGTTTGAGATAATCAGTGTTAATCTGAATTCTCGAAAGTGTGTCAGAAATAATGTTGGTTTTTCCCTTTATATATTCTACATCGAAATCAAATTCTTCCAAGTCTAACCTCATTCGAGTAAGCTTGGATGAAGGTTCCTTCATTGAGAATAAATAAACAAGTGGTCGATGGTCGGTTCGTATTCTAAACTTACGTCCATAAAGGTATGGACGAAAATGTTTAACTGCCCAATGTATTGCAGTTAATTCTTGCTCAATGGTTGACTTGTTCGATTCGCCTTTTGTGAAAGCTTTGCTGGCAAATGAAACAGGTAATTCAACACCGTCATGTAGCTGTGCAAGTACTGCTCCACATGCTACTTTTGAGGCGTCTGTGGTCAAAATAAATTCCTTGTTAAAATCAGGAAATTGAAGGATAGTAGGTGACAACAAATATCTTTTAAGTAATTCGAAAGCTTGTTGACATTCATTGTCCCAAGTGAATGTTACGCCTTTCCTGAGAAGTTTATTTAGCGGGTTAGTAATGTGAGCAAAATTGGGAATAAAACGTCGATAGTAGTTGCAAAAAGCTACAAATCGGCGTGTTTCATCAGAATTGTTTGGTATTGGAAAGTTTTCAATAACTGAATATTTATTTTTATCAGGTTCTATGCCCTTTGCAGATATGTGATGTCCCAAGTACGTTACATCATTTTTAAAAAAATAACATTTTTCAGGATTCAGTTTGAGGTTATATTTTCTCAAACGTAAGAATACTTCTCTAAGATTTGCAATGTGGTGATTTATTGAACATCCGATGACTATGATGTCATCGATGTATAGAAAAGCAATCTCAGGAGGAAGACCGCTTAAAGCAATCGTCATCATCCTTTGAAAGCTGTTGGGGCTGATATTTAGCCCAAATGGTAGTCTGTTAAATTCATAGTGTCCTGAACTCGATGAAAAAGCTGTAAACCTTTTGCTTTCTTCTGCCAAAGGAATTTGATGGAATCCAGACTTGAGGTCAAGCGTTGAAAAGTACTTCGCTCTTCCTAACTGGTCAAGGATTTCATCAATCCTGGGTAATGGGAATTTGTCAGGAGTAATTTTTTTATTTAATTGACGAAAATCTACTACTAAACGCCATTTTTTATCGCCTGTAGTAGTTTTCTTAGGTACCAAAAGAATTGGATTATTATATGGTGAAGTAGAGTTTTGAATTATTTTGCTTTCTAGCATATTTTGTATCTGGATATCCATTTCATGTTTTTGAGCTTCGGGTATCCTGTAATTTTTGATATATGTCGGATTCAGATCACTCAGATGAATTTTTTGTTTATAAAAATTGTTTTCAGTTAGCACATCGTTGCTCAATGAAAATATATCATTGAATTCTTCACAAAGCGTTTGTAGTTTCCCTTTTATATTTGGGTCTAATGCTTGCAAATTCAATTCATTTAATAATTTTTGGGTTCGTAAGTTACAGTTTGAAGGTTTATTAACATTAAATATTTGATAATTGGAGAGTGCTACCATTTTTGGTACAAAATTATTAGAAATTTGTATCGTTTCGTCTAAGGTATTCATTATTTTAATAAATGGATATTTCTTATTAATTATACCATTGGCACAGAAGACTCCTTGTTGTATTTCTTCTGCGATGGTTACACTTTCTTCTAAATTCGGTAAATTTAATCCTTCAAGGACCTCACAGCGTGGAGGAATAACGTAGTTTCCTTTAAGATGGTTAGTTATCGGTATTTCAAAGGTATGTTCCTTTGCTTTAATCGATAACATCCATGTGTCATAATCAATATTGCATCTCCAATGAGTAAAGAAATCTCTACCGAGAATTCCATCTGTAGGCATGGGAAAATTGTCATCTACTATGTGGAAATTCTGAGGTAAAGTTTGGTCATTTATTATGATTTTTATAGTAGTGTCACCTAGAGTGCATATAGTTCCATTTCCGACACCGGTAACACTGCATTTATTAGCCGGGAAATAAATTTGGTTTGGTTTAATTTTGTGTGCTTTAATAACTGATATATCAGATCCACTGTCAACCATAAAGATACACGGTGTTTCTGATGCATCAATATTCATGCATACAAAATTCGAGGCAGATACGTTTATTGCGTATGCTGCCCGAAAGGCACACCTAAAGGGTGGATATTTGATTGTGGATATTGTGGCTGTTGCTGTTGCAACTGTTGTTGCAGGTTTTGTTGCTGTTGCAACTGTAGATGTTGCATTTGCTGTTGTAGCTGTTGTTCTTGAAAATTTTGTTGTGCCATAAACATGTTCGGTCTGACATGTCCTCTCTGGTTCCAATTACTTCGAGGAATCCAGTTACCTCGAGGATTCCAATTACCTCTCTGGAAGCGAGACTGGTTAAAATTTTCTCTCTGAAAATTTTGGGAATCATAGCGACGTGTATTGAATGTTCCACGTCCTCTGTTTCCTCTAAAATTTCCACGACCTCTGTTTTGGTTTCCTCTACTCGAGTTACCAAAATAAATTTGTGAGACCGTACTTGGAGTATTGATTGTCTCATTTTCCTGAAACTTTTGAACAGCTTCATTCAGTGAATGAAACGTTCCTGCTTTCAGGATTGTTTTAACTTCATTGTTCTTGGCACATCGGATCAGCGTTTCTATTCCCGATTTTGTTGCCATTTTTCGTGCAGTTTCTTGAGGTATGTCATCTCTCAAGTATGCTGCCTTTAATTGGGAAATTATTTTGTCAAGTTGTTGACAGAATTCTGGCAAATTTTCACCCCTTTTCAATGTCCTCAACTGTGCAATTAAATTATCTGGTGTCACTTTCGACACACAGTGCTCTTTCACTGCAGTTAGCATTTCTGCGAGTGTTTGATTATCTGTCGCGGCTTGGCGTGCTTTTCCAGTCAAGCGCGTTTTAATGAACCTTAGTACTGTTTGTTGAGCAGCTTGCTTTTGTGCTGCGGTAGCATTTGCAAAATCTGCCTCTACTGTGTCATTGAATAAATTAACAGAATCGAGGAAAGTGGTGAGGTTTTCTGGTGCACCATCATACACCGCCACTAGTGACGTTCCAAGTTTAATGTCAAACCTTGGCCATGATTTGTCGTTTATTTTTTAATTTATAATAAAAACCGAAAGCATATGCTAATGAAAAAATACTAATTTTATGCACACCTGCCAACTCAAGTTTTTGTAATATTAACGTGTGTATATTGCTATACACATTTCTAACGCATTTGGTTAAAAATGCAGTTTCTGTTACTGATAATTTATCTTCGAGGGCAGCTAAAGTGTTTATAGTCTTGGTATATGTGCTTTTCGCATGGCTTAATTTTTCTGATAATGTGGTTTGTTTATATTTTCTATTGGGCGCCTTATTAAGATTTTTTAAAATGTGTTGGAGGATTTCTATGTTAACGTCAATTTCAAATCTATCCTCTTCTATGCCCATTTATAAACAATACTAGGAATCACAAACAAAAAAATTTATCTAATTTCACTTTGATAATCATTAGTCAGTACCTTCAATGTTGTTTGATGGACGGTCTCCCAGGGTTGGATTCATCTACATGCGGGTTACTCGTACTGGACGTTCTCGTTGTTGTGGATTTCCATCAGCGTTTGCACCATGCAAACGATAGCGCTCCGGCGGGGCATCGGTTTTATTTTCTGCTGCGTATTTACTTCACTTTTCTCGACGGCAATGTTTTGATTCAGTTGGGTGTCGAGGATGACGGATCGTTGCTGGCTTCAATATTTGTTTCGCGCACTTTTGCTGCTTTGGACGATGATGGTAGATCATATTCGTTATTTTGTTCTACAGTAACTTCGCTCGAATTAAAAGTTCACTGACACGACACAGTTCACATTTTAAAAGTCATACATGTTCCACACTGCCTACTGATTTAGAAACTCTTTGCAGTATTTTTTTTCTTTATGTTTTTCTGTATGATTTTATATGCTACTATGAGCATCTGTATTGTAAGTATTATGGTAATATACCATAATTTCTTAGAATGGTCCACATGAAGTTCCGTATGGAACTCTTGATTGTTTATGATGGTGGTGTCCTTATCACCATTATTCTGTACTTTTGGGGACGACTTTTCGTTTCCCATGTTCACTTGATATAGGAATTTTTAACCTTTCACTGTCACCATTCCGAATTTTCACTGCGATTGTTCGAAGTCCAGCCACTTTGCCGAATTATAAAAAAAAATCACTTTGATAATTAATTACATCGGTCGGCTTTGTTCCCATTGCTTTTCACTTTAAGGCCGAAAAAATGGCCCGAAGGAACTTTGCACTTTTTCCATCCTTTAGCTGAACTAATAGTCACTGGCAAGACCAAAAAAAAAAACGGTCTGTATTTGAAGTGCAGTTTTGGCACACTCTGTGCTTTTCGAGCATGGATAATTTTGTGCACTTTTGATTTGATTGTCTTTTGAGCAAACTATTCACTCAACACATTTGCGATTTTTGGTTCTTCTTGGAGAAGGCTGTTCCCTGTTCACAGGTAGCCATTTAACGTTTTCACTATTTCGCCATTTGACGTTTTCATGACGTGATATTGCAGTTACTAAAAACGAACCTTTCGCTTCGAAAGTTAAACTAAGAATGTTTTATTGAACAATATTTTACATATGGTGCTGAGAATGGAGACACTTGAAGCCACTATGTATTTTCGCTATTTACTCGATCGTTGGTGATCGATACCAAGAGTGGGAAAGAATGAACCAAAGTGTTATTTGACACTTCTGCCTTTTGGTGAGAATTGCTGAATGCGTTTCGTTCAATTCATCGAACTCATTTATGCATTGCATTGCTCAAATGGGTTCGATGACTGAAAAAGGTTTTTTGGAATAGCTTGTCTCGTCGCGGCATGGTGCCACTTATGAGACCAGCAAATATAGCAAGCGTGGGAAGTTGCTGACATGTTTGATGCACATGTTACAGCTATGCGCGCTGCAAACAGACGTCAGCACGGTGGGGTTGAATTCGTGTTTTACGCAACCGTTAATTAACGACCCAACATGATGTGTTTAGTACGAAATTTCGACAAAACTAAACAAGATAGAAAATTGGTGTCAAAGAGAGAGTTGTAGAGCGCATTAACAAAATTAACATTAACGTATGTTTTTAAATAATAAGGGGAATCCCGTAGGAAAACACAAGTTTTAGACTCGTTTATTCCTAAAAAAGTGTCTAAATGCAGCTTACTAAAGGTAGAAATGACACTATTGAGTAGGAAGTTTACCAAGCTGCCCAATGAAGGCAAGAGTTGTTCTGCTAAATGGCATAGTTTTTGAGTTAGAGCCATTTTATGGCAAGCATTGACCAACACAGAAAAAAAGTTCAATTACTCAGTAATCTTTGAGATTTGATCATATGCGTAGAACAATTTTTTACTTCAAATATGATCTTCTATCGCCCCTTGAATTATTTGCACTAAGGAACCGAACACCTTGTACATGAATGATTTGTGCCAATTCAGTGTTTTACTAAATGAGTTCAAATTTTGGAAGGTTAATCAGGACCCAATTTGGAACCGTTTGAGCACTGTGGAGTGGAAATTTCAAATTTTGCATCAGTCTAATAAACATGCACATTCAGTTTGTTCGATTCTTTTTTAGAATAAACGAAGCGGTAATTCCTGCCTGTCTGTGGCTCGATGAAGAGGTACGATTCAAACGGATGCATGCCACCGGATGGGGAAACGTTGGATTCGGTAGATTTGACTGAATGAATTTAAGATTGACGAATGTGATTACATACCTAACTACAAACAAATGTGCCTTTCAGTTGGAAAGCAATCACCGGTTCTACTCAAAATGGAGCTTGATCCAGTTTCAAACCAGGAGTGCAGCATGTTCTACAATAACGATACTTCTCGAAAGTTGAGTCAGGGCCTAGCCGGTCACCATATTTGTGCGTTTAATTCCGAAGCGGATACTTGTGAGGTAAGTACATTTGAAGTTGCAAAACAACATCAGTGGAAAAATAGTAAAAATCGTGACACCTCATGAAAACCCAACCAGGCAGAGCATACTGTGAATACATTTTTGGATTCCTTGAAATGTTCCCCAGAGCTCTTCTGGAACTGTCCTCTGAATTCGATTGCTTAGGAATTCTTCTAGGAACTTACTTAAGAACACCATAGAAATTCTGTTCAAATATCGATTTTAACTCATTGAGGTAAGCAATATTCCATAGAATTAAACCTGGAAGCCTTTGACGACTCCTTGCACTTATTTTGCATGAATTATCTGATTTCGTAACAAATTTAACTAAGGACAAAAACTGCACATTTTCGTCACTGACCACATTGTCTCTGATATTTGACATGGAATCCCTTGAGGATCATTTTAAGATTGAGTGAGCGATGAAAGCTGTTTTGTCAATGTATGGTCGAGATTTTGCAGCACTGCCCGCACTACACCGGTAATAAAAAATTAGATTGTTGGTGGCATTATTGAGTATAAGAGCGGTTCTACAGTCCCTTAGTTTTCCCTTAGATTTATAATCTGTTATCAGGATATATCCACTAATTGGTTCGAAAAATATATAACTGGGATGTCTTGTCCATAAGGTTGAGTTTCCCCCCTATCTACTTCAAATAGGGTGACTCTGGTGGCCCACTGCAAATCAAACTAATGCACAACATGCGTCAAACACCGTTCATAGTCGGTATAACCTCGTTCGGGCTGATCTGTGGTACATCCACTCCCGGAGTCTACACCCGGGTAGCAACCTACCACGAATGGATAATCGACACAATGCGTAAGCGTGGAGCTGCTGTTGATGGTAAAAAAAACGTTGAAGCTTTTAGACAGATTGATTCAATTGATTTTTTCGTTATCCAGAAAACACCTACAACTCAACCACGTGCGTACATCGACATGTTAAATATCGCGAATTCTACGACGGGGTTGTCGTACATAGGAATGGTAATGGATCGGTGGAGTTGAATGTCCTTAATTACATGTTTCCATTGTATCCCCATGTACCAAGGCATTTAGCGAGGCTTGGATGGAGCAAAGGAGTTGGCCATAGTAACTGTTTCGGCGTGATAGTCGACGAGGATACTGTCCTGACGGTTGCGGATTGCACCGATTTCAACGGGTAGTGTAGGGATGATTTTTGAATGGTATCCTTTTTCATTACTGTCGTTTGTTTTCAAGACTACCAGTTGACCAGATAGTCCATCCAAAGGTTGTGAGCATTTCGAAAATTCATATTCATCCACGGTACACCAAAGGATCGAGCTACAATAATATTGCCATTTTGAAGCTGGGCTCGCTGTTGGATTTTCAACAACAAATCGCACCTACATGCATCTGGGTGGAACGCAAATGGCCTTTCGGCGATGCATCTGTTTTGGGGATCGGAAGGAAAGATCTCGTTGAACCACTTTATTCTAATAACAATATAGAAATAGGTAGGTGGCATGTGTTTAGATGTTGATGCAAATTTTGATTATGATATAATTGTCCCTCAAGATCCAACGTATGGCTTCCTTACTATAAGAAACCGAATACGAAATACCTCCAGTTGTGTCGTTGGTGATGGTGAATTATCTCGGTTAAAACATGGTCTGGCACAGGAACATGTATGTGCTGGATACGATTTCTACATAGTGCCGGAGATGTGCAACTTACCAACCGGAGGCCCGCTGGATAGATCAATGAGTAGAAAAGAGGGTATTTACACGTTTACCATGGGCTTGTCTCAATTTGGACAAGATTGTGGCTTTGGAGATCACATGATCGCAACACGCTTGGCTAGTCATGTCGAGTGGATGAAATCGATCCTGCTGCCAAATTACCATGATCATAGCAGCAGTGTAGTATTTTTGGACACTGATCGTCATGAAAGAGATCATTGCGAGATTGATCAAAGTACTCCCGGTAGGTGTGCCAAGATTTCAGATTGTCCAAACTACTGGCAGCAATTCGTATCTCAAGGAAAGGCAAAATTCTGTTCTACAAGTGGTGTGGTATGTTGTCCAGAAAGTGTTCTTCACAGTAAAACTAAACAACCTTTGGAAACCGAATTGGAAAGATGTCCTAGTTTGGTCAGTAAGCTGAAACCTCTCTCCCGGAATGGTTCACTCGTATGTGTTGATTGTATCGTTCAACATCGCCCCATCTAACGAAGCTACATCATTCTAGGTCCAGATCGGTTTTGACACAGAAGATTGGTATGACTTCCGGTGCGTGGGAGCGATCATTTCCGCTCAGCTAGTCTTAACTACGGCCAGCTGTTTTGGGGACGAGGTTCCGCCTGTTGTCCGATTGTCTTTCAGCGAAACAATCGTTCCAATTGAATCGATAATTCTGCACGAAGACTACAATGTGACTGATAAAACCAACGACATAGCGATAATCAAACTGGAGCAATCAATTGTGTGGACTCCGCACCTGTTTCCATCATGCCTCTGGATAAATCAAACGCACACACCTCTGGTCATGAAGTTGGTCCGACGCGGTAAGGTATCCTCTTTATATCCAAGGCAATCATGAATCAAATTCTATTCTACATTCCAGATGAAGACATCTTCGCCGTCAAGTACATGCTACCGCTGTACAACACGGACTGTCAACGGGCGCATCCTTACCCGCTGCAACGATCGCAACTGTGCGCAAAGGAACCTTACAGCCCGAAAACATGTGCCAATTCGGGCGACATGCTGCGATCGGACGGTGAAGATGGGGCTTCCTTTTTGGTGGGATTAGCTCAGCCCAGTGAGGATTGTGAGTCTCGGAATTATATTACGCTCACGAGGATTTCCCGGCTCGTCGGATGGGTCAAACAGGCTCTAGATCCGGCATACTGGGAATCTTGATTATATTTCTGCGATTAAGCTGTTGTAATGGCTTTTAAATTTCTCTTAGCTAGGTTATTGGAATTGTTTGGACAGGATCACATGGCAAAGATGTTGCAAAATGTAATGATAAAAGTGTAAGGAAAATATACCTGCATGGGAAAGTCACAACAGCGTATCCCGAGTTTCCAATAAAGCTTGAGCCATTTAATATCTAGACGCATTGTTTATTTTACTGCAGTGCTCCTAGCGGTCGTATCTGTAATGTTTTGACAGCAGTTTGTTTTGATATGTTTCTTCTTTCAGTGCTGAAAAATGTGTCACGATTCATATTGTTGAAAGAAGTTACACTTGATGGAAGCCGCGAACCGAAAATTAATTTTGGACATCCACTTGGAAACTATGACGTGGTCATGTACAAAAATCGCGAAGCCGTTGAAATTGGCTAAATCGGGAGGATCATAGCAAGCGTCGTAGTGGAATTTAGGATTAGAAGCTGCATTTGAAGGTGTTGAGAACGGTTAGGGCAAACCCAGGGCTGTCGGATTATGATATCGACAAGAAATTTAATGCCAGCCAAAGCACCGCCAGAAGGATGCGTCAGCGAGAAGGATTTCGATTTTTTCGGGCCAGTAAGCAACCAAACAGGACACTGAGGTTCTTACAAAGTACGAAGGATGCATCGTCATGAACGACGAAACGTACGTAAAAATGGATTATGGGCAGCTTCCCGGACAAAAGTTCTATAAAGCCATTGGTCGCGGTGATGTCCCTAGGAAGTTCAAATTAATTTTTGCCGATAAATTGGCAAGAAAGCTTATGATCCGGCAAGGTATTTTCAGCTGCGGACAAAAATCCCAGGTTTTCGTGACAAACAAGACTATGGATCCCAGAATGTATAAGCTGCAAAAAAAAAACGTATTCTTCCGTACATTAAGCCTCACAATGGACCTGTAAAGTTTTGGCCTGATTTGGCAAGCTGCCACTACAGCGGAGAAGTTCTACAGTGGTATCGAGATAACGGGGTAGATTTCTTCGAAAAGGACATCAATCCACCCAACTGCCCTCAATTCCGCCGAATTGGGCAATTGTCAAACAGAAGTTGAAGAAGAGTGGAAAAGTGACTCGCGATGCGACAGAGATGAAGAGATGGTGGAATAAAACGGCCGCTCAGGTTAGCCAACAGAATGTCCAAAGAGTGGTATTCGAAGAAAAGTTCGAGATTTCATCAAAACCAAATCGGAATATTTTTTTCACTGTTTGTCCTTTTAAGTGCAATAAATGACCTTCATTTTGAGTACTCATTATTTTTATTTCATTAAGATGGTTCCGAGATACATCTGTTTTTTTGCGTCCAGATCAGATTTTTTTTTCAAGAATCAGCATGCCAAAATAGGACGAAATCCAAAATTTTAACGGTGCCAGGACGGGCTCTGAAGAGTCGAATTTGTGTGGTGAACACTAGAGCAATCCCTCGGTAGCGCACTTAATACGGACCGTGCAAAAGAAAACCGCGTAGATCATCCTTCGTTCGAAGCAACTGGTGCCTCGCTAATCGATCTCAGCTGATGCACATATTCATGATTCCATCTGAGACTCGAGTGGTGACCATTAGTGTGTCTCACGATGGGATGAAATCGCTCAAGGAGCAAGCAAGTTGTGCTGAATGCTAGATGCACAACTGTTATATAGGGGAATTTACGTATTCTCGTCAATCTAAGCAGCGTCTGCACTTCTACTAGCATTTTCTCAGCGTCACGCACATATATGATGTGTCTGTTTGTTTACATTCATCTGCTGCTTGCTTCTCTATCCATTCCAATCGACAGAATTTTTCAAAACGTTTTGAACGCGTTTTTACAACGCTCCAAACTTCTCAGGTGAGTGTGACTATTGTCGGCAGCCTCTTTTTCTTCGGCAACCTTCCCATTAGAACTGCGTGTTAATCAGCTGTTCTATTATCGGCAACTCGAAATCAACCCCATTTTGTAGTGCGTATGCTTTATTTGAAGAAAAATGTAGCATTACTGGATTGCTCGATCGTTCAAATATAATCAGATTGAAGCTGAAAGGCTAAACAATCGTTTGGACACATTCAGGGAAGTGCGTTGATGGGAAAACATAGTGAAATTAACGTTTAAATTTTGGTTGCCGAAAACAGTCAATGGGTGCCGAAGCCAACATTTACCCTATTAAAAACGAATAGCATTATCTTATAATGCTGATAAAATTGATAATATGGGACAATATAGGATCCAAACATTAAGAGAAATGACCGGGGTAAACAGAGGTAGGAGAAATAAATATATTGGCCAGTAGCCAAAAGATCAAGAACAAAAAAAAATCGCTTTTAAAAAAAGCGTATAGTTTTGATGAACAGAAGTGTAGGTAAATGTATTGAGAAAAAAGTAAGTAGATTATGACTTGATTGAGAAAAAATAACTTAATAAATATTCTATTTACTGGTTCATAGAAATGATCGTTTGTAGGGCTAAAGATAAAAAGATAAGCGGTAAGGAACATACTCTGTAAGGAATTATCTACAAGGATCAGTTGAAACGGAAATGAATTGGAAAGAAGCTGATATTTAGAAAGTTGATTGATTGTTTTTGTTTCCTTACACACGAAACACGGATTGGGCAACTTATGAAATAATTAATTTTATGTGATACATAAAGTTATTGAATGATATTTCTACGGTATTTGAGGTTCACTTAAGATGGGATTATCACCATTAGATGTTTTCAGTAGGACAGTACTTGAGGGTTCTTCAATAAAAGGGGAGAATCGGGCAAAATGTTTAGTTATCTAAAGTCTGCGCAAGATAAGACAAGCATTTTTTGATTCTTTAAACATATTTACAATGATACAATACACGAGTTTTCAATATGGGTGAATTCTAATACAACTTGATTTATTAAATTAAAGGAGATAATCGGGAAAAATGGGTAATAAGCTGATGTCAGCACAAAATGAGACCATCACCATTACATTCCTCACACATTTTTACAGATGGAAAGTGCTCGAACGATCAAAATAACAGGCCTTAGTTCTTATAAAAGTATATCATGACTTATTTTCTCCAGTAAAAGGGGGAAATCGGGCAAAATGGGTAATTAACTGACATTTTCGAAAGATGAAACCACCACCTCAGTCATTTTTACAGTAATACAGTACACGAGGGTATAGTATGACACGCACTAACGCGTATAACCGTGTAACACTACTTATTAACTTCATAAATAGGGGAGAATTAGGAAAAAACTGGCTCCATGCATTAGTTACCTTCCGATGTAATCTGGAACATAATTTTTTGGATCCCTAAGGTGTTTTCCTTCAAGAAGGACTATCATTGGACAGGTTTTCTTATCACTGACTACTGTCTTTTTAAAAAAGTATCGAAAATAAGGTAATAGGGGTAAAATTGGCTAAAATACATAGTCTGCACAGACTGGTAATGTATGAAACCATTTTTAATGGATTCTCCAGATGTTTTTTCACAAGAGTGGCAATATTTCATAACGTATGATAATCACAATGAGGTATTTTTTAAGTCATTTATACAAAATTTTAAGAAATTTGAGTAAAATGCTCCAAAAACCCCAACTTGCCCTATTCTGCACAGGACGAAACCATTTCCATTGGATTCCTGAGACTTTTTCCCATAAGAATGATTATATTTGCAAAGGTTAAATCAGCGCTGATCAGAGATAATGAATTTTGCTCCTTTTATGTCGATTTTTCCCACTGTGCAACGGGTTGAAGATACCGGTGAAGGAAGCTCGGGTGGTGTGTCTATTTCAAATAGGTTCGCCACTCTACCCACCGATGGAACAAACTCCAGCGAGCGGCAACGAACAAGCGAAGTAAGAGAAGGATGGTGCGAGTCGCGATATGTTACCGCGAAGAACTGAATTCCGTGTCGCCGATGAAGGCGAAAATTCCAACCAGAGTGCTACAAAAGTGAAGCTACCAGCTGGTGGTAAAAAATGCATCCCTCAACACGCTCATCGTCAAAGCTGAGTACAAACTCAGTGGAATCGGTACCAAGTGGAAAACAACCTGGCCGTAAATCACCTGAAGGATTTCAAGGCGGAATTCTTCACCCACGATATTCCGGTGAGAAGCCCTTTATAAGCCGAGGTCTACCGAGCTACGACCCAAAGTTCATCTCGGATCAAATCAAGGACCAGTACAAGCTGGTCCCAACTGCCGTCACCGGATTACGCGAAGGGACGAGAACACGAAAAAGTATCCGGATTGCCTTTTCCTGGCACACTTCCGGAAGGGAACAGTGACGATGAATGCGTTGAAGGCTATCCGCTCCATCAACTCCATCATTGTGGGATGAGAGCCATACCGTGGCGGCCGTCATGACGTCATCTAGTGCCAGCGTTGCCTGAATTTCGGGCACGGCACCCGAAACTGTCACATCAAGCCGCGGTGTGGCAAATGCACACAAAACCACGTTACCTCTGAGGGTGTCGTCGATGAGGCGGAAGCGATAAAATGCGCTGGTGGCGGTCATCATTGGCCCGACAAAAAGTTCCCCAAACGCGAGAATTTCAAGCGGATCCTAAAGTAGGCGTCAACAAGAAATCAACCAGGCAGAAAAAAGAAAAAAAACGCTCCGGCATTCAGGGTGCAGGACTTCCCGCCTCTTCATGCTACGCAACACGGTCAAGAAAATCCACGGGTGCAATCCGGCCTCCGTAAAGAAACGTCTGGTGCCTCAGCTGGACAAAGCTCTCCATCCCCTCTGGATTCTGGAGACAACCACCAGCACAAAACGCCAATCCCGATCTCTTCTCTGCGGATGAGCTGATGAAGTTTTTCGTCGACATGACTAGCGCTCTTCGTCAGTGCCCCAACAAGCCCGAACAGATCCAAGTGCTCGGTATGGCGTCTAAACCGTTAACTAATGTCAATTGGAACGCCTACTCTGTACGAGCTAAAAAGTTCGAGTTTGCTGACTTCCTCTGCCAGCACAATATCGACGTGGGCCTCCTAACAGAGACCCATCTCAAATCGGGCGACAGGTTTTGGTTGCCTGATCACAACATTATCCGACTTGATCGCACCGACTCCAGGTGTTGCGGTCATCATCAAGAAGGGGATCAAGTTTCACATGAGCTCCCGATTCATTGTTGGGGGCGATCTGAATGCTCGTCACGAAGCAAGGCGCAACTACCAACGGAACCAGAACGGTAGTCTACTATTCAACCACTCGCAGCATGGACTGTATACAGTGCAATTTCCGGATAAACCGACATTCATCTCTCCGACGGGAAACCCTTCCTCGCTGGACTTCTTCTTGACGAACTTCGGGCTATCCAAGCCGGTAGCAATCTACGATTTAAGCTCCGACCACCAACCGGTGGTGGCTGAACTGGGCTACAACGTGGTCCCTGCTCCAAGTCTACACAAGGACTACCACCGCGTAACTGGGCCCAGTTTGGACGCGTGGTAGACAGGCACATCATCGACAACCCGTCGCTTGACACCGTGGAGGACATCGACCGAGCGTTGGAGGGACTCCACCAAGCCATAACCGTGGCTGACGAGGCGTGCGTCCGACGAGTTCCTGTGAGGGGTAAGTTTATTGCCATTGTTTCCCATACCCAACTCTTGATTCGCCTGAGAAATGTTCGTAGACGCCAGTTCCAAAGAACCGGAGATCTAGCAAGGAAACGTGAAATGGCCGATCTGAACAAGGAGATTGCTTCCAGAATGATCTCACTCCGAAACGAAAGATTCGGACGGTTCGTTCAGAACCTGGACGACCGCTCCAGACCATTCTGGAAAGTTGCCAAGGTCCTAAAGACGCACCCAAAACCCATTCCACCATGACGATCGGCTCATAATCACCCCTTAAGAGACAGCAAATGCGATTGGTGAGAATAGTGCCAAATCGCACTTGCTTGGCTTTAACATCCAAAGTCCGCTCGAAGTTCAGGTTGAGCAATGCCTACTCAACCTTGATTTCTCCCTTTGTGCTATCCCTCCGGAGGATAGAATCACAGTGAAACAGATTTGCTCAGCGCTGAAATGCGCCAAAAACATGAAGGCCCCCGGGTTCGACGGAATATTCAACCTGGAACTGCACTCCGTTTCAAGTATCTGGAAGACAGCGAAAATCATACCTATCCGGAAACCCGGGAAGGAGCCAACGCTAGCTTCAAGCTACAGACCGATCAGCCTCCTTCCAGCGCTGAGCAAATTGTTCGAGACAAATTATTCTCAATCGTTTGCTCAACTTTGTCGATGAACACAACATTCTCCTACCGGAACAGTTCGGGTTCAGGAAAGGGCAAATCATCAGCTAGTACGGGTGATGAATAACATCCGAAGTAACAAGGCTGTATCCAAGTCCACAGCCATGGCATTGTTAGACGTTGAGAAAGCGTTTGACAATGTCTGGCTTTGTAACTTCAACTTTCCTTTGCATCTTGTTAAAATCACCCGTAACTACCTTCAGAAAAGGTCGTTCAGGGTATCGTTGAATGGCTGCCTTTCAAACACGTTCTCCATCCCAGCAGGTGTTCCGCAGTCTGTTGGGCCATTTGCTTTACAGCATCTACACTTCTGACATTCCTCCCCTCGGAGACGGTTCCTGTTCGCAGATGATACCGCAATAACCGTCAAGGGTAGGATGCCTCGCGAAATAACAAACAAGCTCCAACGATGCCCTGACGCCTTTGCTGATTATGTCGCCACGTGGAAAATCAAAATCAATGCCTCCAAAAAACACAAACAATCATGTTCCTCCATCGGCAATCACCCAAACTAAAACAGGCTCCCTCTTGTACTGTAATCATGGAAGGCACAAGGGTTGAGTGGTCTGCCGAAGTAACCTATCTCGGGATGTTGTTTGACGAAAAGCTCCTATTCCGCTCGCATGTGGAGAAACCCGTAGTCAAGTGTTCCGCCTTGGTTAGGTGTCTGTATCCGCTGATTTGCCGCAGATCCCACATCTCAAGGGTGATCAAACTGGCTGTCTACAAACAAATTATAGCACCTGCGATCCTCTACGCAGCTCCGGTGCAGGAAACATGTGCACAGACTCACAGGAACTAGGATGATCCTTGATCGTCCCTTTGACACAAGAATTTCAGACCTCCACCAAGAGGCGAACATTCCTAAATTAGGTTTCAAAATTGATGACATTAAGAGTAGGTTTGTGCAGAAATGCAATACATCAGAACATGCTTTGATAAGCAATTTGTATATAGTACGTTAGGTGTATATAGTAGTTATAGGTTAGTTGTAGTTGTAAATAGTGGTTATAAGTAGTCTCCTTTTTCGAATTCAAAACAAACCAATCCCACCAAGGTGGTCATACTCTAAAACAGGCCTGATAGGACTAAAAAATTGCAAATAATAATTAAAATTTCAAATGTACCAAAGTTGAAAAGACGCATCTGTGTCACTTGATAATTCATACATGTAAACCACACAAATACAAGAAATAAAGATCATTTAAAGTTTAAAAAAAGCTCTACGTAATCTCAGTGGCATGATCCGCTGAACCTGCCTGATTACGCCGCTCGCTGCATGCTCATTCTCTTGGAAACCTTACGTGAGAGACGCACGAACATACAGCAATTGCTTATCTTCGATGCGTGGCGTTTGCTTAGAGTCGTTTTGATTAACTCTGATGTCGACTGCAAAGCAGCCGGACATTAATACCGGTTGGAGCTTACCACCATAAGTCTGAATACACTATTAAGGTGGATTCCGTCCTGAGCGATATTTCACGCGCGGAGCGAAATTTGCGAAGGTACCAGCGGGAGAAAAATACTAGTGGTCTCAAGCTCAGATGTGAATACACCTTTATCGGAAAGTTGTAAAGTCAAGGTGTTCACTGATCATGTCGACGGTCGCCACATGCTACACGACTTCGATATGATGTTTTGACATGTTCTATGATGCCACTTTACCGCTTGGCCTAAGATCTGAAACGAAAAACTAGGGGTGCCATTTTTTTCTTTTTCAATCTAATATAATGTTGTTCAAACAATAACAACCAATATTTTGCACTTCAACTTTTTTGTGAACTGCAACCAGTGGCATCACCACTGAGTTGTATGGCGTATTGTGTGAGTGTGTTTCCATGTATTTACATAATTAATTTACCAAAAATTAACAGCCACCTCTAGTTGGAACAGGTATAGCCAGTGCCAGAAAATGATGCTGCAGGAAACATGCTTGCTTATGATTGCTATCTTGTGTATTGGGTACTTCTACACACACACACTCTATTCATGAGTTCCGAACAAGACACAAGCGAATGGGAAGAAGCAAAATTTGGATTGTTTTGATTTCTGCAGCCTCTCGGCGATATGCTTAAGTCGGCCTTAAATGATAATTCATTTCCTTCATAATGATTGCTAGAATCAGTTGGTTCATTACTGTGCTGGTGTATTCCGAAGGTTAGTATGATCATGTAATTGTCACTTTGAACGTAGTTTTAATACCAATTCCGTAACAGGACGTCATCATGATGCGGATATGATGTTACCAAATGAGCGGACTTCTCTAGATGGTAACTAGAATTGTGAAGTTGGAAAACAATGGATACATGGTCATTGTTTTTTGCAGATTGCTCCTCTCGTTTTCATCAACTGGTACCATCATTAAAAGCAGCTCCAGCTTCTGGAGCACTTGCATTGATAAAGGAATTTGCTCACATGGGAGCTATAGGTTGGACTCAATCGGATGGTAGCGTCCTGTGGCATTGTGGAGGAACGTTGATTTGGGTGGACTATGTTATAACCGCTGCGCATTGTGTCGTTGATGACAGGTCGGATTGTGTGAACCGGATCAAATATGTTATAGCTGATAACTTTCTTCCCATTTTAGAAATGTGCGCCCCGATACTGTCCGGTTTGGCGATTTGAATCTTGAAAGTGATAGTGATAACGAGTATGCTCAACAACTGAAAATTACCGAAATACGCAGGCATCCGTTGCATCGATTTGGAGTAAAGTACCACGACATTGCTTTGATGAAATTGGAAAGACCAGTTAGGTGAGTCAAATATTTTAATTTATCATCAAATTATGGCGATGAAAGGTAGGGTAATTGAGAGCAGTGCTATTGGTTTTTATTAACATAGGCATAAAAGCCTGGTTGAAAACAAACAGCTTGGGACCTGCACTTTCTTATGTCACGTGCATTTTTGGAATTCTTTTATTTCAAATTTGCATTAACTCTGGCTCCGCAGTTCGATAAGTGCTTTACGGCTTCGACTCTGATTCTACAGCCCTGTTCCCAAAAATCACAATTTCATTGAGCATGGCTGAAAAACTCTAATTGGATCTTTGTGCTTGCCTTCAACTTTGTGTTTTTTTTAGCACTGCCATAGTTTTCGCATTTGTGTATTGTTTCATTCTAGCGAAGTGGAAAGCATTAAAACTTTTATTTTTACTACAGGTTACATGATACCGTTTGTCCAGCATGCCTTTGGATTAACGATGAAATTAGGTTCACAGAGCTCGTCGCTACAGGTTGGGGCAGCACCGGTTATTGTACGTATAGACTTATTTTTTTTCGTATCATCATCATCTCGTCACCATCTTTAGTGATCGAATCTCTTACGTCCATTATCACGGCAATATTATCACATTTGTATCAACATGTGCATTAGGGTGTCACAGTGCTCAAACGGTTCTAATTTGGGTCTTGATTAGACTCCCAAAATTAGAACTCATTTAGTAAGAAGCTGACTTGGCACAAATCATTTGAAATTTATATGGGAATTAATATGGGAAAATCAAAATTTTGGTTCATATCTATCTCAAAGTTCACCAGTTCACTCTGCTTTAAAAATGATAGTTGTGCTTGTTGAAAATTTTCTCAGCTACAACTTTGTTGAAAAGTACTGTTCAATCAAATGTAAGAAACAAAAGTTATTAATGATTCAAGTCACTGATATCTTATGATTATGCTCAACCAACTGTTCAGCCGGCAACATTGATGTTTCTGGCGCGTAGAATAAATGACAAAATCATGGCTACTATGTCATACTGCAGAATACAGTGTTGCCCACAATACAGTTGCTTAATTATGCCATAAGATTATCAATCTCCTAAACAATTAATAACTATTTAATTTGACGTTTGACTGACGATCTTTTTGCAAAGTTATAGCTGAGAAAATTTCCCGTAAGAATAGCGATATAACTTGTTAACAGTGCATTATGCAAAAAGGTTAGAAGCCAACGAATAAAAAGTTTGGTTTTCCCATAGAAATTTCCATATAAACTTCAAATGATTTGTGCCATGTCAGTTTCTTACCAAATGAGTTCAAATTTTGGGAGGCTAATCAGGACCCGATTTGGAACCGTTTGAACACTGTGGAGCGAACATTTCAAATTTTGCATCAGTGTATTGCTCACCCTCAGAATTATAGATTAGGCTTTAAGAAACAACGTTATAACGCTTAAATTTTCTGAAAAAAGGAAATTTTTTCAGAACAATATCTAAAAATATGTCATACAAATAATTTATATAAAGTAGCTCAATACCAAAATCAATGCTCGGTATTTATTAGGGAAGAGAAAGTCGACTTCTTTTGTTTAGAATTATTTGTATGACCAAGTAAACACTTTATTTAAAACTTAACTAAAAATATCATAAATGCTCAAGGAAAAATAGTTCACCAATTTTTGCCATTGTAGAAAATTGTATGCGGCTTACTTTTCCGAATGAAGATTTCTAAGTATACAATTCTGGAGAATTTTATAGGGTTTGTTAATTATAAACAATCCTATAGCACCACACAACTTGACCCTCACCGATTTAGTTGAAAATGGTCACATGTATTTAGTACGGAAGATCTTGTATTTTACATAGATAAAGAGACAATTTCGGCTCAAGACAATTATTTTACAGAGAGAATTTCCAGGCCAAATTGCAAAAAAAAAAGGCTCGACCTTCTCTGATTGGCATGCAACTTTGCATAATTGTTTATTATGGTCAATTTATTTAATTTATTTAATTTGTTTTTCTTCATCGAACATAACGTGTCTAAATGAAGCCTGATGGGGAAAAGCCTAGAAAAGGCGTAAAAACCCCATATCTTTTCGAAATACCTGAATCACAATAATACAATACAATTACAACGAACATTAATAAAGTCTATAGCATAAAAAAGTTATCCTCCTATGGCATAGAGTTGTCCGTGAATCAGGTAGAAGTCCTTCTCAGGAGTCTGCGTTGAATACGGTGACGAAAGGTTTCCGCTGCATAGTTAAAGTCGAAAAACTCGTAAAACTCGTTGAAACGCCCAGACATGAACCGTATTGAGTCATGCAAGCTGTAGTTCGCAGCACGAGGTCCAAGATGCAGGAAACTCCTCGACCGAAGAACTCGTTCGGGTGCGTAGATTTCGAATTCAGCCAAGATTCCTGGAGAGTCGATATCACCAATAAGTACTTTCGCTGCGAACACGGCCTGACTAATCTTCCGCCTATGTTCTAGTGTTTCAAGACCCAGGAGGCATACCGAACAAATTTCCTTTGAACAGATTCAATCCTCGCTATCCAAACTGCTTGATACGGGCACCATACTACCGAGCTGAATTCCAAGATCGATCGCACTAGAGAGCAGTATAGAGCATTTAGACAGGCAGGATCGCGAAACTCGTCAGCGATCTTGAAAATGAACCCGAGTTGCCTGTTAGCTTTCGCAACGATGCCCGAGTAATGAAGCTTAAGGCGCAGTTCAGCGTGATTCCTAGGTCACGAACATTGTCCCTTACGTTGCAGAAGTTGGTGATTTATCGTATAGTTGAATGCCACTGGTTTCAGCTTGCGATGAAATGAGATAATATTACATTTTTGTACATTCAACGTGAGATAGTTTCTTGAGCACCACTCTTCGAAAGTATTGATTAGGTGCTGAAGCCGCAAGCAATCGGCGAAGCTACGAACAATCACATAGATCTTCACATCATCCGCGTAGAACGATCGGCAACCAGTTGGGAGGATCAGTCCGGCCTCATTCACAAAAATCGAGAATAGCAACGGTCCCAAGTTGCTACCTTGAGGAATACCGGAGCTGTTTGTAAAAAATAGTCCGATTGCTCTGATCTGATTCTAACATAAAGTTCCCGATTGGTCAGATGGGACTTGAACCAACGAGTTAAACCCGATGATACACCGAGTTTTTCTAGTTTAGCTAGCAGTATGGAGTGGTCAACCCGGTCGAATGCAGCCTTAAGATCTGTATATACAACGTCCATCTGCGCTCCGGCTTCCATACTCCGAAGACATAAAGAAATGAACGGAGCTGGATTTGTTGAAACTGATCTCTTGGGATAAAAACCGCGTTGGTCAGGAGAAATGTAATTTCTGCAGCTAGAGAATAATGCGTCGTTGATGATGATTTGGAAAACTTTAGAGCAGGCACTGAGTGATGTGATCCCTCGGTAATTTTCGACGTTTCTCTTTTCTTCTTTCTTGTAGATCGGGAACATGAATGACGATTTCCAACGCGTAGGGAACTCCCCCTGCCGTAATGAAATATTGAACAGCTTCGAAAACGGTGTTGTAAGCTCTGAACAGTATCGCTTCAGGATGCTTGAGGGGATCCCGTCATGGCCAGCAGCATTAGAACATTTCAGCTTCTTGATGGCGGATTCGACGAGATCTACTATAACCGAGGTAATCGAAAAATTGAAAGCATCACTGGGAGTGTCCCTCACGGCTTTAGCAACTTGGGACAACGAAGCCGTAGTGTCATTGAAAATGCGTTTGAAATGTTCTGCCAGAAGATTACATTTCTCAAGGAAATTGCTGGCGATTCTATCACCCAGGTGAATTTCGACTGGTGGCCCTTCCTCGTTTCGTTTGGTATTCACGAATGACCAGAACTGCTTTGGATTAAGCCGTAAATTAGCCTACACACGCCTTGTGTAGTTCTTGTAAATAATGCGGTTATATGTGCGATATTCGTTGCTCGCTGTTGAAAATCATCGTTTGGTGAATGGGTTACGAGTACGACAGTATTTACGGAGGGCCTTCGATCTCAGACGCTTCAAATTCCGTAGTCGAGCATTGGACCATGCAGGTTTGGGAGAGGGTCTCCTCAGTGGGACAGAAACAGTTATTGCCCGGCCAACGACCTCAGCGAAGTAGTTGACGGCTTCATCAATAGATGAACACGTGTCAAGGAACTGCCAATCTGCCTGGGCAAGCGAGTGACTCAGCGCGACGAAATCTGCTCTACGAAAGTCGAGCTCATGTACATCAACAGGGGGGTTATCGTAGCGAACAGGAACAGATAGGTTGATGGAAACTTCCAACGCAGGATGATTGGTGTCGATGCCAATCAAAGGCTCTGGGGCTTCTAGGATAGAACATTCCAGTTCTGCAGCTTCGTTCGCCAGAACGAGATCAAGCAGCCGAGAGTTGCTATTCTGTATCGAGTTGATTTGCCTTAAGACATGCCACATAAGGTTGAAACCGTTTGAGCAAAAATACGACTATTGATTGATTGATTGGTTTATCTTTATTTAGGAGGATTTCAACATGAGGCTGGTTCGCCTCCAACTTATAAAACTATTTTGAATCTCACAAAAACTTCAAAATGGCGAATTTGATATTTTTCAACAAATCATAACTCGAAAACGTCAATTCAAATTGAAATTACGCCTAAGACTAAGGTGTAGGAATACATAATTGCTTTCAGGAAAAATAAACACGGTAAAAAATTTCATATAATTGTGGGTAAAAAATTTCATGTAATTTTGGGTAAAAATCCAAAATAGTGTTTAAAACTCAAATAACAAAAAAACATACTGTTTGGCCAGGATACGACTAGGCCCTACGTTGTGTTTTTACAGTGTGATGGAAATCGGCAAGGCGAAGACTTTTCCACAGTATAATTAAAACACTGCAATTATTTACCACTTGGTTCACTGTTTTATTGCCTCCGAAAGGCATCCTGCCTGCTCGGAGGAGGGACGAATAACTTAAACTATTTACAACAAATGAGTCCTTAAATATTATTCTCGAACAATAAAACTCACTCACAATAATTATTTACAACTAAAAACAACCATACAAAAGGTAAACAATAACAAATGCATACAAAACACTATGATACAAACAATGTGGATCGCATCGCTACCATCGTGGGGGGGGGGGGCTTTTACTGGTAACGCTTTATATATTCAAATGCCGTAGAGCCCGGCACCGATGGTGCGATCCAACACATACTTTAATATTTTTTGAATACAGTGAATACTCCACAACTCGTTATTCTATATCTCGATATTTTCCATTACTCGATAGATTCGGTGCCTTCAATTTTCCATGTATCGTACTCTCCAAAAGTCAATATTTCCACAAGTTGATGCTTCCTTTGGTCTGTGTAGTATTATTTTGATTCTATAACTCGATATGTCAAAGGCAGAGCATCTGAATTCTGTGGTTTTGATGTGAGAATCAAAGAGACTTTCAAAACATGATAACTGGTGAACATTGGCCGCATCAGACATGCTTCTGGAGTCCTCGGGAAAAGGGTCCGTAGCCAAAATCTATCACGAGGTAAATCAAACTTGAGTACTCAGGGCAGGAGTGCCCAGGTCAGAGTTGCAAATTCTCACGATTGTCACAAGAGCGTACGTAGCCAAAGGAAAAGACCAAAGCATAATTAAACGAATCTCACAGATGACACTCCCAACACCAAACCCCGGCTGATAATCCTTCGAAAGAGTGACGTTCATATCTGACATTCGAAACCTGAGTGTCGACTGTGACTATATGATGATACGTCAAGGCTGAGTGTTACACAGACAACAAGTAATGATTGTTGTTGTTTTGTTGATCTTGAGCTTCGTTTTTGTGTGTTAACAAATCTGGAGAACTTTGAGATTTGGACGTATTTACTTTTGTAACAAAACACGCCAATCACCGATTTCTCGCAAATAAAATCTCAACCTCGAAAGCATACACCACAATCAGGTAGATGAATGATTTCTATATCATTTGGTATTGTCTCGTTGCGAGGTCGAGCTTTTATTTGTGAAAAATCGGTGATTCGCGTGTTTGGTTACAAAATCAAATACGTCCAAATCTCAAAGTTCTATAGATTTATTGACACAAAAACGAACCAGGCTTCAAAATTATTCGGATAGGGATAGGGATAATATAAAATTATAGATTGAATAATGGATTATGGATAGGGATAATTTTGATGCTTAGGCAGCTCTGCACGACCCAATCAAAGTCTCCCCTGCGATCAAAGACACATGCTTGGCATACACAGTTTTGGGCACGAACTGCTCATTTGCTAATAACTTTGCACACAGTTGACGAAACATAGTTCTTTTTGAAGCAGTAGATGGAATAGAGTTTAAGCTTGTTTTAGATTTGTAAAAAAAAGTAGATTTTACTGCTAGTAGTAAACTGTAATTGCTTTTGCGTTGTAAAAATGAGGTGAGAAATGCTCACTACACATCTCGGAATTGAAGTGTTAAAATGATTAGTGTTGATTCAAAAATTAAGCTTTACCTTATCTTTGCATATCTATCGTAAACTATGAGCCTAATCTATCAATTACTTTAAAGAAAAAAAAAATCAACATCTGAGTGAAAATTTATTACCAAATGAGCAGTTGGTGTGTACAACTGTGCATGCCAAGCATGCAAAGACACCCCGTTTAACCGTAACTTTTTCTAACAACCGTTGAAAAAGCAGAATCCTTCAGGCGTATTAATCAATGAAATATATTTTTTATTATTTTTGGGTAGGGCACAACAACTGTGCGCTAGAACCGGAGGCTACTATAGGAAAAATGTATGTCACGATTATCATCAATGATAGGTAAATGAATGTCAACAATACTGATTGATAGAAAAATTACTGCTGAGATGACACTCACTATAAAGAAGAGTGTAAACAGCAAGACTTATTGAGTGGAGCGATGAGTGACCAACTTTCTTTGTCAACTTCAAATGCAACTGGTTCGTTGCTTGAGTGAGCGTCCGATTCGAGAGTGATAAAATAAAAAAGGGTGACTATGATCAGTCATTACGTGACTTCTACAGTGACAGTTTTCAAGACTGGCCCAGGTGTTTTAAGAAAAAGTTTTCAACGAGATCCAATATATGTCTGTCCTACTTCTGTTCAAGTTGCAGTGTAGAGGGAGAAGGGTTTTCAATATGTATATATAAATTATGTAATTGATGTCATTATTCATAATCATAAAATCAGAAATTCTACCCCTAATACGAAGCTCAATTTTTTCCCTGGTGCAGTAAGCCTCGTCGATTCATGCCTATTTGGAAGAACTCAAACTGTCTTTTGGGGCAATCAATGTTCTGAGATTTGCAAGGTAACATCTGGCGTACCACAAATGTCGTTGATCGGTCCTTTGTTGTTTTGCCGCTACATTAATGATCTCCCAACGGTGTTAAGATGGTGCTCAATTCAACGACGTTCAACTATACGGTTTGGCCCATGTGTTCGTGAGATAATAAGAATGGTTAACGAAGACCTTGATAGAGTTGCTGAATGGTCCAATCGCAATAAGCGTTTTATGAACCAGTCGAAAAGCTGTTGCTGCCTGTTATTATCATGAGAGGACAACCCATTTAATGAGACAGAGCTGTAGATCTCGATTTCGTGTTTCAAGCTTACTTGGAGTGGGATGGATTCATTAATCAGAAATGCTGGAAAATCTATGTCTGTCTGCGCCCGTTCTATAGTGTAGCTTCCGCCGCACCCACGAATGTTCGGCTTAAGATGTTCAAAGCTCTAATTATGTCGCATTTTCTGTTTGAAGATCTTCTGCATGTTAATCCTAGCGCAGAAAAATTCCAAGCAAGCGCACATAAACTACATCACATCATCCAGGAGAAGAGAAACTTTTCGTTATGTAGACATGCTTCCCAACAAACAATTCACAGTCACAAATAAGCATACACATTGAATAAATGCTGTATAACAGTGTACATTGCTGAATAAAACAGGATGTCGAATTATGTGCTGAAAAAAGCTCATTGAGATCGAAAGATGCGCCTTTATTCCGCCGTTTGCTCTGATATGACTAATTTACTTATTAAAAGCTTTATAAACGTTGACTGTCTTCCTGACTCAGAACCAGAAGTTTGATCTAATAACATACTGAATAAGTGTAATTTTCACATACATTGACGCTTTAATTCGACTGTTTTAAATTGATTCAATAACATGCTTTATTATACGTCTAATAATTGTTTTCTGGCTTCATTATTAGATTCCATTGCATTGCTTAACAATATAGCTGAATGAAGGTGAATACAGTCAGCATAATAGCTCTTATACCACTATGCGTCCATGCTTTAATTTCATGCTTTGTAAATGCTTTACAAACGGCGTATTCATTCATTATTCCACAGCACTGCTTCAAGCTAGCAACAAAACGAAATTGGTAGTATAGTGGTTACCGTTTCCGCTTTCCAAGTAGAAGGTCGCGAGTTCAATCCCAACCTAAACCCTTTTATTATATTTATTTTCTACGCCTAATTTATTTAAATCCTAATCATAGATCGTATCACTCACGACAACCAATTCATAGATCTATCGAAAAGAATAGCTCAGCATCCTTTCCATCGAAATTAGAGAGATGGAGAGGTAAAATTGGTTTCATGTAAAACAACTATCAATGAATTAATCATTCTCTCATCTCCATGAATTAGCTAGAGTTACGGCTGGGAGTACTGATAGGTTTTCAGATTCAAGCTTTTATTATTTATTTAGCTGCCCATTTGATGTACTCTAGGATAGCTCAGATGGCAAGGCAAGCGGCTGGTGATCGGAAGGTCATGGTTCGAATTCCATCTAACGACATGTGTGTGTATGTATGTATGTATGTAATAAATTTTCTATGATTTATATGTGTGGAGGGTGCGTGCTTCGACAGAAGTAATGACACAACAATCACTAACGAGAACAACTATGCTCTGTCCCGTTCTTATTTTCGGATTTATTATCCCGTAGTGGAATAAATGTATAATAGTGTCTAATTAAACATTATTTCACATGAGAATTAAGCGTCTATATACACCTTTATACCATCGATGTTTAAGGAAGTAATGATGTCTTGTAAAAGCTGAATAATCAAAAATTTGATCGAATAAGCTCTCTTACAACTTTTGTAAGTCGAATAAAAGCTTCTCGACATACCTTATTCAACATCAAATATTTCGATGTTGTGGTTGAATAAATTTTCCAGATTTGTGTGAACAAAGCCTGAACAGAAGTTATTATTCAAAATAGTACAAGTATTACTAAGCATGAAGTGGAATACAATAGTCAAACAGTCGTTTCTTCAATAGGCAATTGTTTGTTGGGTTGTTATGTAGATATACTTGTTGATTAACTGTTTCCAATGGATGGAAAGCATCCTTATCGAGGATGTCACGTAACTCGTTGATCCAACGCTGGAGCATAACCTCGTGAGCACAACAAAACTACACACTTAAAAATAACTATTTTTACACGAGACGTAATCCATCTTTGACGTAAATTATGGAACGTAAACAAACATGTCATGTAAAATTAAGTGTTCCCAAACCGAAACATACACAACTCGACAAAAAGTACGATTGATTGAATTTATTTTCTCGTTTCTTTCAACAGATTATTATGTCATTTGGGCCGCTTGCATGTGTCGGTCTCAGGGCACGGAAATTTACATGCTTTTTTGGTAGTGTGTATCGTTTAACTTTTTCCAGGCAACGTTGCCACCATTAATGCCGTGATAAAACTAAATGGAATAGGATCAAGAAAAATGGCTTCAGATAAAAACAATTCAGTCTCAAAACAGCTTTTTCACAAATGGCTTTATGGAAAAATATCGTTTTTTTTACTATCTTAGTTTTTCAAGATGTTTTTCCTTGAAAATAACTTATATTCATCAATGAGCAGAGAGATAGAAATTACAAAAATCGTCGAATTATCTCAGCTGGGTGGAATGATTAATATAACAAATAACTATATTTTGCATCCTAAATTAAAAATTATTAGTAAAATTAACGCTTTCCTAAGGCGGACTTTTTTTTCGATTAGATTAAATCTGTCACCTAAAAATAGATCAGAATATGAGAACTGTATCGATAATTTAGGTAATTCTTTCACTTTAATAATGAGGAAATATATGAGAATTTTTGACACTTTCAGTTTCGAACGATGAATTTGGCAAGATCCGATGATGAGGGGAAATGGATGGCCCATACATAAATTCATCAATAAAGGGTGATACGGTCAAAATTTGGTCAATATCAACTTGACGTATTTCTTTCAATTTTGCATTTAAAAAACCTGAACACCCCTCATTTTGAAGGTGTGTGTGTGTAGAATGTTGCTCCTATTTTGATTTTGGAATTCACTCTTCAGTTGTCAAAATGCCGTCCAAGCAAGAAGAGCAGCGTATCAAAATTTTGCTCGCGCATCGCGAAAATCCGAGCTACTCGCACGCAAAGTTGGCAAAATCGCTAAAAGTTGCCAAATCAACCGTTACAAATGTAATTAAAGTGTTTGGGGAACGTTTGTCGACAGCCAGGAAGTCTGGATCGGGGGGAGATCGAAAACCGGAAGCCGCTGAGACGACAAAGAGAGTTGCCGGTAGTTTCAAGCGAAACCCTAACCTCTCTCTCCGAGATGCCGCAAATAAGCTGGGTGTATCGTCTACAACCGTGCATCGAGCCAAAAAACGAGCCGGACTATCGACTTACAAGAAGGTAGTGACTCCAAATAGCGATGATAAACAAAATACGTCGGCCAAAGCGCGATCCCGGAGGCTGTACACGACGATGCTGACGAAGTTTGACTGCGTGGTAATGGACGACGAAACCAACGTCAAAGCCGACTACAAGCAGCTTCCGGGACAGGAGTTTTATACGGCAAAAGGAAGGGGAAAGGTAGCAGATGTTTTCAAGCACATGAAACTGTCAAAGTTTGCAAAGAAATATCTGGTTTGGCAAGCCATCTGTACCTGTGGCTTGAAAAGCAGCATTTTCATAGCTTCCGGGACTGTCAACCAAGAAATTTACGTGAAAGAGTGTTTGAATAAACGTCTGCTGCCTTTCCTGAAGAAACACGGGTGTTCCGTACTGTTTTGGCCGGATTTGGCATCTTGCCATTACGGTAAAAAGGCCATGGAGTGGTACGCCGCCAACAACGTGCAGGTGGTTCCCAAGGACAAGAACCCTCCCAACACGCCAGAGCTCCGCCCAATTGAGAAATACTGGGCTATTGTCAAGCGGAACCTAAAGAAGACCAAAAAAACTGCTAAGGGCGAGCAGCAGTTCAAGGCAAACTGGCTTTCTGCGGCGAAGAAGGTGGACAAGGTGGCTGTACAAAATCTGATGGCAGGGGTCAAGCGTAAGGCCCGGCAATTCGGATTTTGAAAAGTGGAAGCCTATCTGAATATTTTTCCTGAATTTTATACTAATTGAACTTGAAAAAGAAATTTAATTTGATTTTTTAAATAAACGATTTCACCGATTTACACGCGTTTTCCCTTGACCAAATTTTGACCGATCACCCTTTAGATTAAATTTTCAATAGCGACCAAAAATATCCATTAGTACCATCCCAATGACGCGTTCATCTAGATAACATTGATAAATTGCAGATTTTTGGCGATGGGCCAAATCTTAGATCCATAGGCCAACATTAGAGCCATTTCCTCTATTTAATGTACTCGAAATTCAACAGTAAATCTTACTGTAATTTCGTTGTTTTATTATAATTATTTTGTTTTCGGGGAACCAGCTGAAGGCTGAAAATCTCTCTAATAAAGCAAACAAAAATTCATAGGCTTTTTGATGAGAAATATTTTTTATCTAAAATTACTTGATTTTTTTTACCGTGCATATTTTTCCTTAAAAGGAATATTTTTTTCCAACATATTTGTCTCAGACATAATTTCGCATGAATGCAAGTGATGTTGATAAATCTAGAATACGCCATTTTGAAGTATTTTTTTTCGGGATTCATAACCTCTAAATTTGAGCTAAAACGAGAATGATTGACCATATAGAACAAATAAGTAAAGTTCCATGCAAATCGGAGAAGGTCGACAACCTTGAAAAACGATCACCACATATAGGCCCTTTTCTCGTGTTACGCGTGCTTTCCGGGAAGTAATTAATCGAAAAATTCATACGTTATTTTGCAGTGGAAACCCACACACCCGCACTATTGAAAGTCTCTTTAAAACCAATGAAGACCGAACAATGTGAAGCATTCTACTCAAAAGAGTTAGTGCGTGGATTGAAATCAGGACTTCATGAAAACCACCTATGTGCATTCGATGAAAAGATGGACACCTGTGAAGTGAGCACCAGGCGCCTATTTGTTGCATGCTGACTACATATCCTTTCATTGTATCTGTTTCTTAATTTCCAGGGTGATTCGGGTGGCCCACTGCAAATCAAATTATTGCATCACCGTCGACTCACTCCGTTTGTAGTGGCAGTCACATCTTTTGGGCTACCCTGTGGCCAATCAAAGCCTGGAGTTTATACCAAGATAGCACCCTATCAAGACTGGATTCTAGCAACTATGCGAAACACTGGTGCTATGGTTGAAGGTAAGTGAGCATTACGTAAAATGTGATGTGACTCCCGCCTCATTATTTGTTTCCCCTAGATGATATATTTAACGCCACATTCTGCGCATTGCGCTACGATAAGTTTCGAGAAGACTTGTACTCGTCACCTTTCAACCAAACCCATGTAAGCGTATTTCCTAAAAAGGAGCACATTTATAGCCATGTACACCCATCATACATCGCCAAGCTTATGTGGGCTGGTAACGATGGACCTCAGCATTGTTACGGTGTGATTGTCGATGAAAATACTATACTAACGGTAGCTGATTGCATCCAGTATAAAGGGTAAGTTCGGTCTCAATTGATAAACTCTCAATCATATGCTAACACTATTACAGAGTTCCGGTTTCTTACATATCGCATCCAGAAGGAATGATCAATGTTGCAAAGATCCATGTGCATCCTAGGTATGTGCCTGGATCCGGTTACAACAACATCGCTATTATGCGCTTGGAAAAATTGCTTAGCTTTATCAAAATTCGGCCAGCATGTATTAAAACATCGATACGGGAACCTGACACCGTATTCGGTGTCGGTCGGAAGGATTTGTATAATTGCAATCAGTTCCCCGATTGTATAGGTTAGTTTTGAACCAAGATAGTAGTTCATGTGAACCTTAAATCAATCATTGTTTCAGACCCATCATTGCTATCGCTGGAGGTTTATGTTAAAGTGAAAAACACAACCAGCTGCCTGATACCTCAAGAGTTTAGAGCACGATTTCAAGATGGAATCGCCAGTGATCTTATCTGTGCTGGGACTGACCGTTTCCTGGTGCCTGGTGCATGTGAACTGAAGATAGGAAGCTCCATATCGTCGGTTGATAAGGTTTTTACCCACCATCTTCAGATTCCTGAGGGAGATCAAGTAGTTGATGGTGATATCTATCCACCATTAGATGGGTTGGTACAGATTGGGCGTGACTGTGGCTATGGTGAGCATCTGATCGCAACACGGCCGCAAAGTCATCTTAAATGGATGGAGCGTATATTACTTCCAAAACCTGTCGGGGCAGATTCAGTTCAATTTTTGGACTCTATCCGCAGTGAGGGTGATTTGTGCGAGGATGAATATGGATTGCCTGGGCGCTGTGCATCCATTTCAAGGTGCCAACGAAAATGGAAGCAGTACGGCTTTACCGGATTGGCGAACTTCTGTTCCTCTAGCTCGGTGATCTGCTGCCCAAATGAAGAAATCGATAAGGATGGCTGGAATAGCAAGCATGCTATGCTGGAAAAATGCTCCAAACTCGTAAATGTGCTGCTTCCGGAAAATTCAAATGGACCGATGGTATGATACAGCTCGACACTTGAATGGCTTCCTGTGGTAACTACTGATTCCATTTTTGTAGGTTAAAATATTGGACAACTCATCCCAGTACCTTTGCATGGGTGCTATCGTGACTGATAAGACTATTCTTACTTCCGCCAGCTGTCTTGGTAGTAGAACATCAATCACTGTGCAACCGGTTGGAGATCGAATTAAAAACATACATCATGTAGACAAAGTTATTAAACATTACGCCTACAACACAACCGATTACAGTAGCGATATCGCTTTGCTACGCTTGACGGAACCATTACATTGGAGCCCACGTCTACACCCATTCTGTTTATGGACCAACAGAACGCACTCACCACTGATAGTTGAAATGATGCATCCAATCGATACCAATGACACTAATATTAAATTCAAAGAAGTGCTTACCATGTACAACTCTGACTGTCAAAGGACACATCATCATAGAGTGCGTGATTCTCATATTTGTGTAAAATATCCCTACTGGAAGTTTACCTGCCATCGATCACACAGTATTCTTAGATGGGAAGATTTCGATGGAGTTCCCTACATAGTTGGACTGTCTACGGATACTAGAGAATGTGAGAGCTGGTATTACATGACGTTTTCCCGCACATCGGCTTTTGTCGGCTGGATTGTGGATAATATAGACGAAGACGAAATCAGACGGTCGTTTAAGTAACGATTATAGAATTTATCTGATTTAGGTACCGTTGATGCATTCCATTAGTCGAAATGTTGCTGTTAGGTGAAAAATCACGTAGGGTATCTCTTTTTGCTTTTCTGTAAATTTTACGTGGCCCAAGTAAACTCTACGTATTCATTCTTTCCGTACACAAATTCTCCCTCAGTGATTTTCACGTCTGAAAAAATAAATGAGTGATTCACTCATAGTGCTATACAATATGGTGCTAGTTCATTGTGTATGTTTACATACCATTGCAAATCCAGATTGGTTTGGTTTTTTTTTCTGTAAGGCAATTTCGTGTTCTAACTAATATGAATTAAAATTTTGCGTGGAGATTAATTAAGTTTGTTCCTTTTAGTACGATGACAAGGGCCATCATGTATGGACTTCAAATCAAGTGGAAGATATATAAGGCGATGCATTTCCGTATGTGTTCCTGTTCTCGATCCTTGTCTCTGTCGATTTTTTTTCATTATATTTTTAATGCCGATGTGTCTTAATAAATAAATAATACAATTTATTTAAATCAAATCTTAATTAAACATCATTGAAATCACCATGAATTTGATCGAAAGCATAAAGAATCATGTAACTGCTACGTGATAATCCAGTGACATTGCAGCTCACTGAAATGAGTGCCTCCATATGATAATTACGTAAGTCTTACTATGTGTGTTTTCAATATGCATTGATGTGAGGATTATTTTGAGTGTAGAGGTCATTCAAATGGTTTGAAGGTTGTATGGAGACTATGGCTAAATACTATAGGAAATGTCTAAATTCCATTTAAAGCGCTCTAGCATTGGCTCGAGTATTCCAAAGTAATATGTGGTTGCCAATCAACTAACAATTTACCCTATTTTGTCATTTTCCTGCATTTTTATCCTTATTGAATTGCTACCAAACTGACCGCATCAGCAACAGGCTTGTTGGTCATTGTCATAGCAACTTCCGAGTAGCACACTTTCATCACATTAAGTTACAGCAACTTGTTTATGACTGAAATAAGTCGTATATAAGTTTCTACAATTGATTTGTGACAAGGGCTACACATTACATTTTTTCAGTTTTTGGAAAACTATAACCAAAATTTTAGCGATATAAGTGAAATTTCGAAAGCTTCCAAAGTCATTACCATACAAACTTCAAATCAAACCTTTATATATCTTTTAAATTTTCAACACAGACTCATATTTTGGGGTTATGAATCAAACTGAAGTGTGGCATATAAAATTGCAAATACTTTTTTATATTTATGAAAACGATGCCCCCTTTGTTTTTAAAATTTTATATGGACACTAATGAACCCGGACTTAAACTGCATACGTGGTATATGGATAGTAGAATGATGTAAAAAAAAAATTGAAATTTTCGTTCCACAGAACTCCAAAGGTTTCAGATCGGGTCCTGATTAGCCTCGCAAAATTTGAGCACGTTTGGTGAGAAACTGGCTTGGCACAAACCATTTGAAGCTTTTAAGGGAAATTACTATGGAAAAATTATGCTTTTTGTTCATTGACTTCTAGCCTTTTTCCATATCTGTTAAAAAGTTCTATTACTATTCTAATGGAACATTTTCGCAGCTGCAACTTTGCAGAAGATCGATTTCCAGTCAAACGTCAATTTAAATAGTTTGTTTTGTGGCAAAACTATATTTTGCAGTGTAACATTATAGCCATGATTTTTGTGATCTATTCCACGGGCCAGAAACACCAATGTTGCCTGCTGAACAGTTGATTGAGCATAATCATAAGACATTAGTGAGTTGAATCTTTCATAAGATTTGTTCCTTACATTTTATCGAAAATTGTTTCTTCAACAAAGTTGTAGCTGGAAAAACATTCTCACATGCACAGCTATCATTTTAATGGTGGAGCATAATGGTGAAATATTAGATTGATATGAACAAACAATTTCGTTTCCAATAGTAATTTTCTTATAAACTTCAAATGGTTTGTGCCAAGTCAGTTCTTACTAAATGAGTACACATTTTTGAAGGCTGATGGAGTAAAACTTTCAAATTTTGCATAAGTTTAATGGACAGTCCCTTATATAAAAATATTTTAGAAAATAGTACAGTTGGTAAGCCTGAGTAATGTACCCAAGCAGCACACTTCCATCTCGAAAAATTGCGGCAACTTACAATCAAGTCAAGGCCGGAATAAGACGCATAGGACTTTCTACCGTCGTTTTGCGACAAGTTTGCTGCTAGGGTAGTAACGACAAGCGGACGCTGAGTGTGAGATTTTGCATCGAATCGATCGGAAAAAAAATAAAAGTAATAAAATCAGAAACATACTTTGCACCACTCTGAGTGTAGAACTCTTTTTTTCAGATGTGGAAATCATATCCAGCTTTCCATGCTCAGTAATGGCGGCCTGTTTGTATGAATAAATGCATCTTTCACTGTGCTTTTTGACACTATCTGGATGTTCGAATTTCGAACCCTCCCTTTCTCTCTCCCAGGAACAGAAGAAAATGGAACAACATTCGCCCTCCAGTTAGTGTCAAAAAGCACAGAGAAGGATACATTTATTCATACAAACAGGCCGCCATTACCGAGCATGGAAAGCTGGATAAGGTTTACGTGAAACGCACATAGAAACAGTGTATGTGAAAATCACGTAAATTGCATTGATTAAGTATGTGTGCTTAATCGGAATTCCCTTTGATATTCAAGGGGTTTAACAGACATTCTACGTGAGTCTCATAAAACTGTGGAGAGTGGAAAAAAAAAGAAAGAGCTTACGTGATTTTTCACGTAGTTTCAACGTGTCGATTACTTTGAGTGTACTGCCATCGAAACACAGTGGGTCCGAGGTGGATAACATCGTGTTGCTCGTGAACGAAATGGGCCCACGCATTTAATCATTCAAGCAGTTGTTTGCCGATGATCCGAAGATCTATAGAATTATAGGTTCCGTTCTCGACTGTCTTGCACTTCAGCGCGATATTGACAATTTGTTGCTAAGGTCTAATGAAAATGGAAGGAAATAAATGTAAAAATGTAAAAGAATTTCATTTTATCGTCGCTGCGCTACTATCAATCACCAGTACTCATTGGAACGAGTCTCTGCAATTCTCGATCTAGGGGCTACGATTGACTCCAAATTGGGGTTTAACGATCACGTAGCACTAGTAACATCAGAGGCATATACTTCTAAAGCACAACGTTTTGGCCCCATAGAAACGTATTTTTCACTTTTAGGACCACAATTAAATTATGAACAGAAGTATTCCCTCCCCATGGACATGGAGGTTGACGGTACTGAAGCAAAGGGTTATGTTTAATTTCTTTATATTTGCAACGATGATGATTTCCTATAGTGACACATATCACCTTCTTAATGCTTCAGTATACCTCAAACGATTAATTCTTGGTTGTTAATAGAACTTCCTTGATGCAATCGGCTGCATTATGCAGACTGAGCAATTCTGATTATAGTATCAGATTTGTTCTGTATACAGAGGAACTGGGAGGGCTTATTAAAAACTTCTCACCAATAAAGTAATGATCTTCTTGTAAATTTTGCATATAATTTTATTAATATTTTATTTTATTTAAGCATATTATTTTTGTTACAGTCAATTTGCATTAGCATATGATACAAGAGATTTAATATTACTTGCTCGTTTTCGCGTAAAATAATCAATATTTATCTTACTTGTAATTACCTTTGAAAGTTTTTTTTTCAAGTTTTTTTTTGTTATCTGAAAATTTACCCAGTTTGGTTAGAAGTTTCGAAGCTAACGCATGTCCACAGGCCTAATAGAAAGATAGGCAGAACAAGTGTATCATTAAGAATGGTTGCATGCAGGGTTGCTTCCACTCACTTGCTATAGATGAGTGATTTTCGGAGTTTTGAATTCGTTAGATGTTGTAATGGAGATTTGTGCTGTTGGATGTGGGTGGAGATTGGAGGGCGGGTGTTTGGCGCATAGAGCCTGTCAATTTCGCTTTCAGAGTGTCGCAGTCAGCGGTTTTATGATTCGTGAGCGCTCGCGATTCGTAGAATCGTTGATTGTGGATTTGACGGGTTTTGTGTGTCGGACGCTTGTTTTTTTGGCCTCTTCTTGTATCTAATATGTGCAGAGTATCATTATAACGTCTAATGGTTTTGAGATTCCTGGTGGCGTGAAATATATTAGTGAGAATATCTTTTTGAGATTTTAGCAGTCACGTTTTGTTTGTAGTTTATATTTTATTTATTTCATGTAATTATCGTAAATAATAGTTATTCAAAGCGCTGTGGATTATAAGATGCTCGATGACCCTCGAGGGATCGATTTTGCTTACTGAGCAGAAAATCATGGATTTAACCCCAAGCTCTTCCACAGCACAATAAATCGCCACCATCATTTGTATATTTGATATTGAACATTAACCTCGGAAACTATTTGCATATCAAGCGAAAACGTAGTCCTGTATTGTCGCGAAGCGTTATGGTTCTGAGATGCTCGATGACCCTGGAGGGATCGTTTTTGTTTACTGAGCAGAAAATCATGGGTTTAATCCCAAGCTCTCCATCATGACTCTTAAAATTCATTATCACTAAACAAAATTAATATGTTCTTTCGATAGCCGGCTATCGAGAGATTAAATAAACAACAAATAAACAATACATACTTTTGGTTGCATCGCCAACTTGAGGTGAATCCTAACCGAATACCCTACCCAACCCTCCAACTCCGTAGCACTTATGAGGGTGTCGCTAAGTCGGTGGCCTCTCGTTAAGTAAGTACTACATCAACATTTCCTTCCCTATCCCTAGTTATGGTAAAGATGGGCGTGGCCGGGAATAGCGACAGTCATGCTTCTGTTACTCTTGTTTGGATTGGAACCAATGTTTACTCCTCAGCATTATTCCTGAAAGTAGTCTAACTGAGAATTTCAGAAGAGACGTGAGTGTCGCTAGTATCCAATCTACGAAGTATATCATAACAACGCTAACGCTAACGCTAACGCTAACGCTAACGCTAACGCTAACGCTAACGCTAATTAAATTATGAACAGAAGTATATACCAGCCGGTAATCAGTCTGTTTACTGTAAATACTATAACAAAAACAAAGTGTGGCTACACCTATAAGAATCTACATTAAAAATCCTTCAAATTGATCACGAATATCTTATTTGGTTGATGAGTAATCTCTTCTGAAAGTTGAAATTTTTAAAAATCTCGAAAATCCAGGGTTGTAGCCGAGAGGGATCTAGGCACTTCAGAGCAAAATCAAAAAAGGCGTTTATTCAGAATGAAGAAATAAGCGTTTTGGCCAAGTTTGGCTCAAATAGGTGACATCGACCACAGGTGGTGTACCCATTAGAATGAACCATATGCTGTTCTCGGCTTCATTCGACGTTACACTTGGCAGTTCACGGATATATACGAGCATAAGACACTGTACTGCACCCTACTCCGTAGCCTCCTAGAATACGGTGCTCCCATCTGGGCTCCGTTCCATATATCATTTGTCATAAAAGTTTAACGGATACAGAGAGGCTATTCATAACACTACGCAATCTGCCATGACGCGATCTCCTGTATCTACCAGACTACTCAGCTCGTTGCGTTTTGATTGACTTGGAAACATTCGATGAAAGGCGACAAAGGATTCAGCAACCGTTGAGTTTCGGCCTACTTCACAGAAACATCGACCGCCCTCATTTGCTATGTTCCACCCACTAAGGCTCTGAACCATTTGGTGGATTATTTTAACTTTTGGTTAAAATCGATTAACCCTGCTATCCGAGCATTGTTACTTCTGGCAGACAAGAAGTTAAATTTTGACAACTGTGGCTGAGTTCTTCTCGAAAACCGGTCAATCGACAGCACAGGGATTTTCGAACATAGAAAATAACTTTCGAAATGTCACTTTTAACCATGAGTTAAATTTAACTCGGCAAATGGTTCACAGCCTAAGAAGATCCAGCGGCGCCGGTGGGGTAGTGGTAAGCGTGATTACCTCTCACCCTAGCAGGCCTGGGTTCAATCCCAGTCGGCGCCGCCGGGATGTTCTGAGGCATAACATCTCTGATCACGCCTTTCTTCGGAAGGGAAGTAAAGCCGTTGGTTCCCCGGTTCATGAGTTGATGGCCCTAATAAACGTGTACCATATACTGACGATATCTTAGATGGTGCGACCATACCACATAAAATTGGGATGATATCCCGAATTGGCGGTTAGGCGCATCTTATGGTTATTGTTTATGCGGGGGGTCGATAGGTAGTGTTCAGGCAAAGACAACAAATCAAGAAGACTGGCAACTCTTCCATTTTCTCATACGAACGCTATGAGACAGGTACAATCGCGTCATCTGCCGCTCAAAGGTAAATGTTTCGAACGAATTTGATAGCAAAGATTACATCCTCAGACGAAGGGTTTGTGTATTTGCTCAGTTTTCTATGCGTTGCTTCCACCTTCACTCAAGCGCAGTGCTACTGTATCTGTCGCTTGGATTTTGGCAAAGTTGCCAGTCTTCTTGATTTGTTGTCTTTGGTTCAGGTGTGGGAGCTGCCTCCCTGGCGTCGGTAGCATTGGTGCTCAGCACGGAAAACAAGATCGACGGAAAACAAACCAAGGAAAAAAAAACTTAAGGAGATCTCGCCAACGGTCAGAACTAGGGTTGGCAGTACCGGAGGCTTACTTCTAAAACCGGTTTTCCGGTATTAAAAAATTTAATACCGGCAAAACCGGTATTAGGAGGAACAAAAAAAAAACTGCATAATTTTAAGAAAAATTGTTTATTGGTAAATGATTCATACTTTAAACATAACTGAGTCGATGTTCTTAGCAGCGAAACATTTCCAAGCTGATTTATGGAGCTTATGCGCATAGTTCATGATGCACTTCCATGAATATAAGATGTTCTAATTCCTCCAAATCATCCTGGAGTTTAGATCAAATTATCTATTATATCAACCACGACTGATACAATCGTAATAAGAAACAAAACATGTTTACGGGAATCAATATATATCAGTGATCAACAATTTCAATGTATATTAGTCGTTATAGGACCTCCAAATCATACAGCTGAAATGAACTGAACTCAAATGAACTACCAGATAATTATCGACTGAGTCAACGTTCGAAAAATATCCAAACAAGTATGTGGAGTCCAAGCGCAAGTTTTACGACATGGCCAGATATTTCACGAGATCCTACGTAATTTTATTGAGTTTATGCGCATTATTTTGGTTCCACTTTCGTAAAACATATTTTAGGTTTAGATACCCTTAAATTTCTAGCATACCTGTAAATGGATCGTAAATGATGTGTACTCCATAAATCTGGTTGTTTGATTGGTTCGTTGCTAAGAAAATTGTTTTAGTCGTTGTTAACGTAGTAGATCATCTGATCTGAAGAACATACAGATTTGAGGAACCTAGAACATCTTATATACATGGAATAAAATGTAATTGATACACGTATATAGACTCTGTTCGATCGTGGAGATCTAACTACCGGCCACCGGAGGTATTACTACCCGCTATTTCCAATAGCGGCACACCAAACCACGGGAAAGGGTAATTCGCCACTATAGCACACTTCACTATCGCAATGCTTCTTTAATGACCGTCGTGGGGTTTATTCGTCACGAATCACTCACTGTGATTATCACGCACGAAATATACGCACTCAATCGATTCCGTGATCGATTGATTGCCACCTTTGGCCACCACCGAGATCAATTTCGGATTTCGTGAGATCACTCGAATTGCACTGCACTGCTCGGAATAAAGGGAACGACTTGGGTTTGCTACTGGTTGCTTTGACTTTATGTTTTGTACTGATGGGATTGTGTAACTTTGTTTTCATTGAATGGGTTTTGCGTGTACAATAGCTTGTGGGTCGATCGTACAGTGTAGTGTATTATTGTGGTGACGGTTGGTGATTTAAATCTGTTTTCTGTTATTTAAATTTGTGTTAGGCTTAACTACTTTAGTTTGTTTTGGTTTGAATTCAATGTGACTTAATGCTAAATATTTACAAATGTTGGGTGATATTACAGATATTTACATGTGACCATATACTTATCATTCCGGCCACCTTGAAACAGCAACACTGTTTCAATCTCTCTCGTGCTACGTTCCTCTCTCATGATTCTCTCGAACATCGGCTGAATTCGGCAAATACGAAGACTGTCGTAGATGGTCAATTCAATTCATCGATTGGGTGACGTCTGAATCGATTCATTCAGCAGATGGTGAGCGGTGATTCGGTTGTATCGACGAGAGTAGAATGGTGCTCTGCAAATAAAGACCCGGTAGAACCGCACAAGGAAAAGTAGAAATGTTGGAACGCTAATCACCTGTTAGCTGTTCATATATGCAGTGAGTCAGGAATTTCGGCAATGTTGGCTTCCGGGACTGCTTGGAGATTCGAACCAACAAGGAAGTGGCCTGGTGTCAACACTTCGAGGTCGGCGGAATCGCTGGGTATTGGAGTCAATGGCCGTGAGTTTAGACACATTTCTATTTGTGCCAATAGTGTTATCATGTCTTCTTGGGTGAAGGACGTATGGCCGGTTTCTCGTAGTAGGTGATGCTTACATGATTTCACCGCGGCTTCCCACAATCCTCCGAAGTGCGGGGCGCGTGGCGGTATAAACTTCCATTTGATTTCTTGCTCTGCACACCAGTTGCTGATCATTTCACGGTCAGTGTTGTTGGCCTTCAGCATCTCGTAGACGCGGTGCATTGAATTTGCGGCACCCTTGAAAGCCGTTCCATTATCGGAGTGGAGTTCTTGGATACGGCCGCGACGAGCAACAAAACGACGTAGCGCGGATAGAAAAGCTGGCGTTGAGAGGTCTGATACCAATTCAATGTGCACGGCTCTGGTGGAAAAGCACACGATGATTGCGATATATGCTTTGGTTGGCGGACAATTTCGAATTGGCGACTTGAGAAACACTGGACCACAATAATCTACGCCACAAATGGAAAATGGGCGCGCTGGCGTTACACGGGAACTTGGCAGGTCAGCTGTGCTTTGTTGGATGAGGGTAGGCTTAATGCGGAAACATTTGACACAACGGTGATAGGTGTGCCGAGCTAGATCTCTTCCTCCAATTATCCAATATTTTTGGCGTATGGTAGATATCATCAACTGGGGACCAGCGTGGAGGAGAATCTTGTGGTAATGTTCGCAGAGTAAACGAGACAATGAATGTTTAGCTGACAAGATGATAGGATGTTTGCTTGCTTCTGATACACAAGCATGCTCAAGCCGGCCTCCAACACGGAGGAGTCCATCGTCACTCAAGTGAGGCTTCAACCATTTCAACGGAGCACCTTTCACAACGGAAGAGGTTTGAAGTTCAGCTAACTCATCACAGAACGTTTGTTGTTGTGCTAGACGGGCTAATGCACGATCAGCATCTACGAGATTGGTTGTTGAGAGATGTAGTGTTTGGTTTTCGGTGGACTTATGCACTGCAGCCTTGAGTGATTGGATGTATTTGATACAGTACGCTACAATACGACGGAGTTTGCTGTACGTAGAACTGCGGGAACATTGTTGATCGACGAATTGGGGTTGTTCGTTATGCAAAGTCACTAATGTAACCTTGCGTGCTTCTTCGGCGACCGATGGGTATTCTTCATATGGTAGGCTTGCGTGTGGCCAATGACTCGGAGGTTGTGAGAGCCATGATGGTCCGTTCCACCATCGAGATTGGTTACGGAGATCAATAGGCGTCAATCCTCGCGATAATTCATCAGCGGGATTGTCACTTCCGGGAACGTGCTTCCAGGAATATCCTTCTGTGTTTGACTGGATTGTTGACACTCCATTAGCCACGAATGTTTTCCAGCGATTCGGTGTAGAATTGAGCCATTGGAGAACTGTGGTAGAATCTGTCCAGAAGAAAAAATCAAACGTGGCTCGTATCGATTGTTCTACCTTCTGGAAGAGTCTGGTGGATAGCACAGCAGCGCTGAGCTCAAGTCGAGCGATGGAATGTTTAGTGGCGAGTGGAGCAACCTTTGACTTGGATGTCAAGAGTTGCACGTGGATACGATCATCATTCTCAGAACGAACGTAGCAACAGGCGCCGTATGCCAACTCTGACGCATCGGAGAACAAATGAAGCTGAATTCTGGGTGCATCGGCGAAAGAAACGAAACGAGGAATTCGTAGTTCCGAGAGGATGTCCAGCGTGGCATGATATCTTTTCCATTCTTCTTGCAGTTTCGAGCCTATGTGCCACTACAGCTGATAAATACAAAACTTCTACGTTGCGCCTATCCTATAGATAGAAACGATTCGATCGTTCTTCGCCTTTGAACTTCATGCAAACCTTTGTTCCTCACACAGTACGTACTATCACATTCCGTACTGGGGGCAAAATTTGGCGCCGTTAGCAATTGCAGCAAACTGCCAATCAATAGGGTATTGGTTGAATGGCCTACCTTCTGTGGTCAACGTCCTCTGACCACTTACCACGATGGCGAATTCCAGACTATTCGCTCGTCGATTTGGGCTGGGATGCTTCCTCCGATCCGGTTCGAAGGACCAATGTTCGATCGTGGAGATCTAACTACCGGCCACCGGAGGTATTACTACCCGCTATTTCCAATAGCGGCACACCAAACCACGGGAAAGGGTAATTCGCCACTATAGCACACTTCACTATCGCAATGCTTCTTTAATGACCGTCGTGGGGTTTATTCGTCACGAATCACTCACTGTGATTATCACGCACGAAATATACGCACTCAATCGATTCCGTGATCGATTGATTGCCACCTTTGGCCACCACCGAGATCAATTTCGGATTTCGTGAGATCACTCGAATTGCACTGCACTGCTCGGAATAAAGGGAACGACTTGGGTTTGCTACTGGTTGCTTTGACTTTATGTTTTGTACTGATGGGATTGTGTAACTTTGTTTTCATTGAATGGGTTTTGCGTGTACAATAGCTTGTGGGTCGATCGTACAGTGTAGTGTATTATTGTGGTGACGGTTGGTGATTTAAATCTGTTTTCTGTTATTTAAATTTGTGTTAGGCTTAACTACTTTAGTTTGTTTTGGTTTGAATTCAATGTGACTTAATGCTAAATATTTACAAATGTTGGGTGATATTACAGATATTTACATGTGACCATATACTTATCAGACTCTATAGGGTATATGAGTCTGCTTGAACGAGTTTTAATACTAAAGACATTGTCTCAGTCGTGGTTGACGTAGTAGATTGTCTGATCTGAAATGCAGGACAGTTTGGAGAATCTGAATCATCTAATATGCATAATAATGGCATGTGAATTTTGCGGATAAACATAATGAATCTATTGGGACATGTTTTATTGCTGAGAGCATTGTACCAATCGTTACAGAACAGAAGTGGAATTGTGAATCAGTGTATCAAAAAGAGGGCGAACATTTTTGTTCACCAAGTGATGCTTGTGGATGCACTTCACACGGGTTTTCTATTGACACTCACTCCATCAAAGCATGCTGCCCATATAAACTGCAGGTAAAGATTGCCTTCTACCGCTAGGTGCGCTAGTGTTCACAACAATAATATGGAGCCACATTTAGTTTTGAAGTTCCATTTCTGCTCTGTGCAATCGTGGTTGATCTAGTAGATCATTTGTTCTGAACTTTCGGCGATTTGGAGAACCTAGATCATTCAAAATATATGAAAATTAATTGTGGATGGGGCGCATATCCTGTATGCATCTGATTTAATATATATCATTGCTGAGGACATCGTGCAAGCCCTACACATTAAGAAATACCTTATTTTACACGTGACGGAATCCATCTTTGATATAAAGGATAAGACGTAAACAAACATGTTATGTAACATTAAGTGCTCTGAGACTGAAAAGTTCGTTACTCGACGAAAAGTACGTTTGATTGAGCTGAATTTTGCGTCTATTATGACTCAATTTTATGTCAAAGTTGACGCTCGTATATGTCAGTCTCAGAGCACCTAAATTTATATGATTTTTTCTAAGTGTGTAGTTGATCGAGTAGTTCAAATAATCTAAACTCAAAGACAATTTGGAGACCGAGTTGAAAACCCTAGAATATATTAGGGTTAAGAAAACTTATGCTGAATTATGAATTTAGGTTTGATGAACATGGCGATGTATGCCTGTTCAGGATCAAGTACATGTTCTCAAACATAAAATCTTTGTAAGGTTTTGGACATCTGGGACATCACGTTAGACTATAAAAAATTTCTTTCATTTTTTACTGTGTAGTTAACATCCGAAAGTACAACTTAGCCGAAGATTGTATCCTAAGCAGCACACGTTCATCGTAATAAGTAGCTGCAATTTGATTGTGACTGAAATAAGTTTCATACAAGCAATAACAACTGGTCAATGACAAGTGTGCTGCTAGGGATGGGTTTACCTCTCCTCCTTCATGAGGGGCCTCCCTTAGATTAGTCGGTAAAGCAAGTGGGTTCGATTCCCGGTCAGATCTAGGAATTTTTCGGATTGAAAATTGTCTTCCCTGGGCATAGAATACAATTGTACTTTATTCTGATCGTTGAATTGCTCATCCTTATGGAAGTTTAAAACGATAAATGTAGTATGATTGGCTGCTTGATAGAGTTGAAGTATTTACCGTATGTACCTCTGTATGAAAATAGTACAAAAAAACGCAACGAAAAAGCTTTTTCTCTGGACGCTCTTGCCGCGATAATTTAATTTATACCACGAGATGGAACTCGTTCATAACTTTGACCATGGTGCGGTGTCTGTTCTGCCATCTCATTCATACTGCACTGAACTCTCGAACCGTAGTCTCGTCGTCGGACTGCCCCGGCTACAGTAGCCGACGAAAGCCGTTGTTGTTGTTGTTGTTGCGTTGCACGGTCCTCTTGAAAGATGTTGAATGGGGCTATGAAACGGAACAGCGGCAAACCAGCAGGGTCCAAAACAGAATCCAGATTTGCTCCGTGAGTGGCCAGAGCTTTCGCCGCAGCAGGTTGCCAATTTTCTGACCGGCTCCGTCTACGTGGTACTGCCATGGAAAAAAAAAGCTTGGCTTAAAGTAATTTGCTTCTGTGTTATCCGCAAGAGAGTGCATCACGGCTGGGGAAAATGGACTTCCTTTTTGGTCGGAGTATACAAGCAATAGACCGAATAGATATATGATGCGACTGAGTTGCGACGTTTACAACTGCAGCCAACAAGATTCCATGGAGTAGTGAAAAGTGCTGTAATGCTTAATGTGTATAAATGAATTTCTTTGTCTTACCAGCGGGAAGTGGTTCGAAATTTATTAGGACTTTGCAGTATACATTCCGGGAATGGGAGGAGATAGTAGTTGCACTTTTATTGGAGAATTATTTGATTTTAAACCTCTATAAACTAATATAAACCGACTTTTCCAGCCGACTGGATGCAGGCCGTCTTAGTTAGGGTCCTAAAGAAAGAGGATCGGACTGTGTGAGTGTGACAATTTCTGAGACTGAAGTATGGACCACTCTCCGTAGCAAGCTGACAACAGCCAGGTCAGCGAATTCCAAGAGTCCATGTATATGATATTTGTTGTACCAAATTGTGGCATAATTTGGATGACGATGTTTCTTTATTTGCACAATGGCGCTCTGACATCTACAAAACGCTTATTAGACACGGTCAACAGCGATTCCAGACGAATTTGCGAATCCATTAATTTTCATATTTTTTTTATTTTATTTTCAGAAACGTTTTTCATGACCAAAAATGCCATTTTGCATCTTCAGATCACCATTTTAAATCGAGCCTTAATTTTGAAAAGAGCATATAGAAAAATGTTAACCTTATCTTCAGAAAACTGTTATTCGACAAATATTTGTCCAATTGGTTTGGTTCCTTCGGAAATGTAGGGAACATCTGGAACTTGTCGAAAAAAATAAACCAAGTGTTCCGCGATTATTTGAAACAACTTTGTTGTGATGCTGCATGAATGAATTTGAATTTGAAACCAGCACGTGCACTCTGCTGGTCACAGAACGGTCCTCTGGAAGATCCGGAATATCCTTAAAAGTGGTCAATTCGTTAAAAAGATTCTAAAGCTCCACTGCTTTTTCAATGCCGATTCTTCCTCTCATGTATTTCGTCTTCGATGCGTTGATGGCAAGTCCTATCCGCCTAGCTTCAGCCTTCAGTCTGATGCACGTTTCCGCCATCGTCTCAATGTTCCGTGCCATGATGTCGATGTCATCGGCGAAGCCAAGAAGCTGGATGGACTTCCTGAAGATCGTGCCACTCGTGTGTCTATCTCAGCTCTTGTGATCACACCTTCTAACGCGATGTTAAATAGCAAACACGAAAGTCCATCAGCTTGCCGAAACCCCCTTCGAAATTCAAAGGGACTCGAGAGTGTCACCGATACTCGAACAACGCACATCACTCGATCCATCGTCGCCTTGACCAATCGCGCCAATTTATCCGTACTCGTCCATAATCTGCCATAGCTGATCTCGATCGATTGTGTCGTATGCGGATTTGAAATCGATGAATAAATGATGTGTGGGCAAGTTGTTTTTGCGGAATTTCTGCAGAACCTACCGAATCGTGAATATTTGGTCTGTGGTAGCGCGGGTACCCATGAATCCCGCCTGGTATTGCCCCACGAACTCTCTTGCATATGGTGACAGACGGCGGCATAGAATTTGGGAGAGTACCTTGTAGGCGGCGCTTAGCAGTGTGATCGCGCGGCTGTTGCAGCAATCCAACTTGTCGCCCTTTTTGTAGATTAGGCATACAACAACTTCCATCCACTCCTCCGGTGATATCTCCTCCTCCAAAATCTGGGCAATTACCCAGTGCAGCGATCTAGCCAGTGCTTCACCACCGTATTTTAATAGCTCACTTTGTAGTTGATCTACACCAGTTGCTTTGTTGTTCTTCAGCCGACCGATCTCCTCCTCAACATCTTGAAGACTAGGGGCCGGTAGCCCTGTCGTCTTCTGCGCGTGCTCCAAGGTCTGTTGCCGTGCTACCTTCGTTTTCTGCTGCTTCACCGTTGAGGTGCTCGTCATAGTACTGCTTCCACCTCTCAATCACCTCACACTCGTTCGTGAGAAGGTTACCGTCCAAGTCCTTGCACATATCGGCTTGCGGCACGTAGCCTTTGTGAGAACTATTTAGCCTCTCGTAGAACTTCCGTGTGTCGTTTACGCGGTACAGAAAACCGATTTTTGTTTGTTCCGCACTTGTCTGTATCGCTGCACATTAAATCTCGTGCGGTGTTGCAGCATTCTCGCCCGTGCTGCATTCTTCCTCTACTAACAGTTTGCATTTGTCGTCAAACCAGTCATTTATTCGGTCTGGGATCGCAGTACCTAGTGCCGCTGCAGCAGTACTACCTCCAGCCATCTTCAAGAGTAGCTGCGCTAAGCTGCTCTTCCGTTGGTAGTGCAGCTTCCAGCTGCTGCGAGTAATCCTGGGCAAATCTGGCGACCCGTAATTGCTCAATGTTGGGTCGCGGCGTTCGAGTTCGATGGGTGTTATGTGCCGTTGAGAGTTTTGAGTGCATGCCTACTGCAACAAAGTAGTATTTCCGTTGATTAGAGCGTGATCGATTTGGTTTTCTGAGTGTTGGTCAGGATATCCTTGCGGGGGAAAAAGCTACTTCGGATTACCATACCACGGGAGGCTGCAAAGTTCACTTGGCCCGATTGCCGGTCTGTACATTGCTTCCCGTCCTACCTGAGCGTTCATGTCGCCGATGACGATTTTGACGTTACGAACAGTCGTCGTACACCTGCTCCAGCTGTGCATAATACGCTTCTTCCTTGTCGTCGGTTCTCCCTTCGTGTGGCAGTGCACAGTGATTATGATGTAGTTGAAGAAGCGGCTCCTAATCCTCAACTTCCACATCCTCGCGTTGATCGAATGCCAACCAATCACGCGTTGGCGCATCTTCCCCAGCACTACAGAGCCGGTTCCCAGCTCGTTGGTGGTGCCACAGTTCTGGTAGAAAGTGAAACTCTTTCGATGAATGCTTTTCCATACCTTTTGTTCTGTCCAGCGAAGTTCCTGCAGTGCTACGACTTCGAAAATGCGTGGTTGAAGTTCGTCGTAGATTAACCTATCGCAGCCCGGGAAGCCGTGAGATTTTCAGTTCCATGTTCCGAGTTTCCAATCGTAGTCGTTATTTCGTCGCGTAGGTCTGTGCCGATTGTTCCGATCCGTGTTTCTTTCTTCGGAATTTGCAACCTTATATTTTTCCAGAATGGCTTGTTAGGCCTGCCCCAACTCCCTGTCTCGCCGGGGGACCATCATGCACAGCTCTGTTTAGAGTCCTACGCTGGCACTAGGACGGTGATCAGCCGCTCTTAACGTGGAAAACAGGCGCCGTTTTGAGCCGTACCTCCATGGTGAACAGACGCTTGGTTTGGTTTGGTGAAGCATTTCTTCTATCATCGTACTATGGTTACCGCGCCAGTGTCACTTTACTATTGCCGGACTGGTAACACAGCTACGCCACTCAGTTGTGTTCATGTTTCAGCTGGTAGTCTTTTGTTATCATATGGCTCGGGGAATCGTGAGGTAGGAACTTGTGAGGAGCAGAGCTAGGTATCCCGCTTCTTCCAGGTTGTCAACTCACCTTATTTTAGCTCAAGTGTTGCTACATGCATTAATTTTGATCGGAGACCAAAATATGTGCCCAAGCGTCCAAAGGTGGTCCTCCAGAAGATCCTGAATATCCGTAAAAGTGACCATTTAATGAAACATATCCTAGATCTGTGCAGGCCTGTCATGGCTTGTTCATACACGTATATTCTGAGCTCATCTTCATGTACAATAAGCCTCGTATAAGCATATTCACATATCAAACGGAAATCTGAAGTGTATTCACACTTCCAGAAGCAAAAAATACTTCTTTGATACTGGCACGTATTTAGTAATAAAATTATAGTTGCGATTTTTACGAATAAGCAGAAATAATTATGTGGATGGTAAATAAACTTAGCTGAGCATTCCAAAGCATTAGTTTGAACAAACGGCACCTCATACCACGACCATTGAAATCATATCACTGATCACTGTGAAAAACACTAGGGACACGTAAGATTTGCTAATTATCGCTTGAAACTCTTTTTAATAGCTCTTCTGTGCTTTCATTTAACATTTTTCTAGATCAAAATCTAGGGGTGAGACAGCTTTTGATAATGAGTAATATTGGAGTAAATTTTGAGAAACTCTGAGTAACTCGAGTTGCTCAATATTCAATGCACGGTGACATAGCAACCTGTTAGTTTTGACTGCATTCCACGATTGTCAAGCAAAGACGTTTGACGAGGAAAATCTACGTTCATCATACAGCAAAAAATTAATTTTAATATCACATCAATGTGGATGCACTTCAATCGTGTCGAAAATATGGTGTAATATTACTTGCCAAAAAGGACAAAATTATCATTAATACAGTGCATCGACTGACATTACGTTGCTTTTACTGCATTTGTTTATTTGTATGACCATAAAAATTACATGAGATATGCAACATGACTGAAGTGCATCCTCATGGATGTAATATTAAAATTTATTTTTTGCTGTGCATATAAACAACATTACATACCGGATTGCCATCCACAAAATCCGTGTTGCAGCCTGCAAAATCTGTGTATGCTTATCATTGATTTACGATGATAGTAATGGGATTTTCAAGTGAATATGGAGTTGACATAATTTAACGTATTGATGATGCACATTTTGGCAGAGGTTTCAAAGACTACGGCTTTATGATTCCAGGACTGTATTGCTCACGAATGAAAACTGAAGTTTTTGATGGTAGTTTTTCTCTTCCTTTGCATCGCGTTTCACTTGCGACTTTGGAGAGAAATAATCATTGAGGAGTTACGGTTTTCACAAAGTTTAAACCGAGATTATTGGAAAGATCATTGACTAGTCAAATATAAAAATTTACTGCTCTATCAGAACGATTCAAACTAGAATTCGCAACTCGTGTTAACTTATTTATGTAAGATGCTGAAATTAAATCATACATTTGAAGCGGTTAAGATTCTAATCTTCATCGATTTTGCTTGATTGGTCAAATCTAGAACAGACTTAAAACTAAAAATAGGTCTAATAAGCACTTTCCAATGCATGATCATTATAAGAGTCAATGCCAAAACTGCTAATAGAATGCTAAATTAACCATCGAAAGAACACACCCTTGGCAATTCGTAATAAAGCATGCCAAATAACGAGTTCATTTCTCCGGATCATATCGGAAATATCTTTTCCTAATTTGTCAACTTTATTGCCCACGATAGTAGAGACCACGCACATAAGAGTAATTCATACTAAAAAGAAGAACACACGGATTAATGAGTATTTGATGCAAGAATACATAAAATAAAATACGGATAGGATTACCCTGACACTCGGACAGATAATGTATGTTTATACTGATTTAATTTTTAATTTCTTGACGAATGTGAGACTACTTTGATCACTTTTGAGTAAATTTGCTCACTGTGAAAATATTAACTCTGAGTACAGCCGTCTTGCACCTAGGTCAAAATCGTAGCTTTTTTAATTTTGGCAATAGCGAAAACGACGCAGCAAAATAAAACACGTCATCTTCGCAGCGCGGCCTACTTCGATCTCAAAGGAACGATCTTCAACAGTGTATCAACATGCAACTTTTTATTTATTCTTGTTAGTTTAAAGCAAGGGGTGAGACAGGTTTACTCTGAGTTGCTTTTTTGCAGCGAATAATTCGCGAGTAACTCAATGCACCTCAATATTTTCTCTGCCTACTCCGTTTACTCTTTTTAAGCATAGGTATACGTCTCAAATAAGACGTCAGTTTTGATAGTAAATAAAGTAATCTTAAGCCTATCGAATAACTGGAATATTATGGAAGAACCTGTGCCGGTGCCTGCTTACTACCAATAACAACAAACACTTCCAACCAGCTTTAAGGGTTGTTCTTCCTCCTCAGCAACCAGTCCCAGTCGTCACTCCGAAAGGATCATCTCTGATCAAAAAAGCTCTCCGATATTCTTCCTGGAATTCCACCTATAATGCAGCAATTCCATCATCTTCTATTTCTCCAGTCGTAACGGCAGTCCCATTGAAAAAGAAATCACCAGTCAATGTGGTAATAACTAACTCCGATCCCCTTACGACTAACATTCCCGTTGGCACCATGACAAACATAGAGTAGTGAGCAATATTTCAACCATGGCCTCTCCCCGCTGGGGCAACAACCGATTAACACTCAATTCCAGCTCCGAAGACACCGCTTCAGACCATTACCATAGAGGTAACTCTAAGACTAATAGGTCCCGAAGAAACGATCTCTACTTTTTGGCTCAGCTCTGGTAATATCTTCGGTCCCAAGCTAATCGATTCACCCCTCGAAACATAGGAAATTTCACTAACCCCTCATTTTATCTGTCAAACTTTCATAGCGAATCAAAACAAACATTGTGTAGTACTAGAATTTCGACTAGAATGGGGTACGTTAATCGATTTGCTTGGGACCAATAGGCTAGTCAAGTAGTGAGCCAATTTCAAATCGTTAGTTTCATATTGATTGTTGCCATTACCCCGTGGAATGTTCAGCCATAGCATCAGTGCAGCCGCTGCCACTGCCGAAGCCGAAGGAGGCTGACGATGAAGTAGCTGCTGTTTCCGATGAGTGCGATCCTCGTTTGGACTTCAACCCCATCAACGATCTACCGGCGAAACCGAAGTAAAAACCCGTCAGGAAGACGAAGTACAAATCAAGCTGACACATTCTCTTCGTCGACTTTCTCTTTACATCCTGGAGACTTCGGTCGACGGCCGCAGAAAAATCTCGGTGGTGTATAGCAAAAACGGGACCGTTTCACGACCATCCGAAAGGCCCAGTAAAAGCAACAAAAGCGGGGATGGATGTCCCCCGTCAGCAGAACTCGTGGTAATTCAGAGCCCGGTTCGCACTTCCATCCAACGGCAGTTTATCAAGCGATGGGACGGGTTGCTTGGACGAGTATCGATTTTGAGCATTTGGTCAGGCAGATCGAGTTTTTCTACCACATCAACTAGAAAAGCATTCGACCGTCGTAAGTGTAAGGTTGCAACAGGTTCCTTTCACGTTCACGGTTGGTAAGGGTCGAACGAAGGAAATGAAACTGAGATTATTTAAGTGTCTCCGAGTTCCGCTTTTATTGTTGTTTTGTTTGACAGCAGCTTTTCGCATGAAGGTGCACCTTCAAATATTGCTGTGATGTGAAAAATGAGAAAGTAAATGACAGCGATCTTGCTCACTGAGCAATGTGAGTTACTCGAGGTGCCTCAAAAGCAACTCTGAAATGGCTTATGATATAGGAGCTGTCTTGCCCCTCGGTTTAAAGCTGACAGCGGTCAGTAGCTTAAGGATTTTGTGAGAAACTTGCAATTTTTTGGCTGCTCTTGCTGTCCACACATAAATTGGTACGCACAAAAAGATCTGTAAATCTGGATTCAACAAGTTTAAAAAATCCATTAATACTTGCTTTACTGTACTTTTTTCAAAGTTACAGCATTAGATGGTTACATTTCTTCAGTTCGAACGAAATCTTGGACCTTCCACTTGACGGAGTCCATCAGCTCCCACACACTGGAAACGGACACGGAACCAGCGCATTTATTCCATTTTGCGCGCATTTTCTGGGTGTCCTTGACTGCCCCGCCGCTGCGTCGGAATCGCTGCTTTGAAATTGCCCAGTTTTTTTTCTCGATTGGTTGAAAATCCGAGTAATTCGGAGGATTCATTAGCTCGATCTTGTTGGCAGCATACCAATCCAGAACCACCTTGGAGTAGTCGCAGCTGGCCAAATCGGGCCAAAAGATTACTTTGCCCCTATGCTTGTGGATGAACGGCAATACACGCTTTTTCAGGCATTCTTCGATGTAATCTTGGGATGTCATCGTCGAAGAAGTGACGAATGGTTCCGTTTCCAGGCCACAACTGCAAATCGCTTGCCAAATGGTGGCCTTCTTCGCGAACTTGTCGGCAAACAACAACTTGAATTTTCCCGGTACATCTCCACGTCCAGTCGCGATGTAAAACTTTTGACCCGGAAGCTGCTTCAAATCAAGTTTGACTTATGTTTCGTCATCAATCAAAGTGCAGCCCTTATGTTTCATCAAAACACGGTCGTACAAGAACCTTGCACGCTTTTTGTCCACGGAATTCTGCTTCATGTGCCGGTTCGGATATTTACTGGCTTTGTACGACTTGTATCCTTCCCTGTCAAGGATGTTCTGCATCGTTTGAAAGTTAGCGTTTTACCTTCTGGCCACATCTCGGATCGAAAGACCGGGGTTGGCTTTAACGAACCTCAACACATTGCTCTGCAGCTGTCGATCCCTGGTTCCAGTTTTTTCGTAGGTCCGCTGATTCCTTTCCACACTCAGGGGTTCCTTGTAGGTTTTGAGCACTCGACAAACTGTTGTTTTCGGCATCTTCAGCACGTTAACCGGACCACTCCGGATTTTTCAGGTGTTTGTGTACAATATTTTTGCTTCTTTCGACTTTGACGTTATTTCTGAACGCGATCGACTACTTTGATCAAACTTGCACCAGTTGTTCTCTATAGAACTGTAAACAAACCACTGTCAAAGATTTTCGATTCCCAACACTAGAGACGTGCTTATGTCTTTTTGATAATACTGATACAACATAAAGGCTCATTATTTTTTTTTTTTACATAAAATTTAGTTTATTTCTGTTGATTTTGTTCAAAACTAATTGCATAGGAATTAATTACATTTCAACTTGCAGATAAAAATCTAGTTCGCCTACGTCTACTAAATTATCACAATTCATGACAAAGGTGACATAATTAATACAAAGTTTTAATATTTCATTTTTTTGTCTTCTGCCTACACTTCCCAAAACTGGGTGCATGAGTTCATCGAAAGAGAGCCTCCTCTGGCTGCCTAGGTATGTCGTCAATATGCTCTGCAAATGCGTCCACGCCGCAGTCACTCGTGGACACTCACTCAGCTTGTGTTTCAGTGTTTCTGTGGCTGCATTGCAGTGTATGCACTGTTGACTATCCGCGCGCCGAATGGTGTGCCACAACTGTCGGTGCTCGAGTTTTTCGTTCACAAGTAGGTACCAGTTACTACGCTGGGTTGATGACAGCATCCTACTTCCGATGTTGAGCCACACGCGTCTCCAATTCACTGTAGGGTGGCGTATTTCTACTCTCGGTTGGTTCGTTTGGCCGAGGTAAAAACTATGAATTTGATCGGAGGAAGGGTTTTGTTGGATTTGAGGTGGCAAACGAGGGTAAGTTTGCAGGATTGTTTTGAGGCAAGGAAGATCTGCAGGGGGTGGGTGAGGATTTGTACGGGTGAGGAAGGAATTGTAAAAGGGAATGGAACCGATCTCCTGGAGATGGCGGTTTATCAGCAATGCTTTGGATTTCAGCGCCGGCAGCTGCAGCTTTAGTCCTCCTTGATCGCGTGGTCTAGCCAGTTGTTGGATTGGTACACGCGCTGGCTGTCTTCTCCACAAAAATGTCCCCATGGTATCTTTTCGTAGAAAACTCTTAAAATTTATACATGTTTATTATTCCATGAGGTTTTGGAAATCCTGGTCACCAAAGTGTTCATGAAAATCTCATTTTGTATTCTGAATAATTCAAGTATTGTTGAACAATAATGCAGAAGAAACTATATGATTATCTCTAAACAGTGGGATCGAATTGGTTAAAAGAGTGAGGTCATCGAAATGTAATTTTAAAATTTGAAATCCAGGTGAGTTAGTGGTTCATGATTATTTTCCATTACAGGGCGAAAAAAGGTGGCATTCAAATGGAATACCAAAACCCACCAGATATCCATCTGTTCCATCGTTGAATGGCGCTCTGTATCTATTTATTATCATATTACTTTAGTAGTAAAAGCCAGTAGGCAGAAGTATTCACTCCATTTCCTGTTCCATTAGCATTGCGGTCGGGTCTATCCGTCAGGGATGAAAAATTTACAACCATGGTGGTGGTCACAATTAATACTGTCAGATGTTTAAACATTTGTGTGAAGTATGTGGCCTACCGACGGAATGTGCCATGCTTGTACTACACGAAGCGATATTTTTTTTGACCATGTTGGTTCTTTCATTTCCAATAACAGCTTGAACGAAATGAATTTAAATATCCAAATTGAAATGAAAAATAAAAAGAACATTCCAAACAAAGCGCTTTTTCATAATTTACATGAATAATCGCGGTATTACCTGTGGTAATTTATATTAACTTTTGGTGTTCACGGTTTTGCCGAACGAATTTTGGAACAATTTATTTCACCACTGTTGATGGAATACAACGACGACGGGGTCGTGGAGCGGGGGTAAATATAAATTTACCGGATAACGCCGCTCTCTGCCACTCCGATTACGCACATGTTGCCGAAATGGTAGGTAGGTTAGGTGGGCACCTATCAGAGGAGAAGAATGCCACGGGCGACCCATCTTTCTCTCCCTGCTAACATGCTGGGTGCCTGGTTGGTTGGATTTTTTTCCTTCTCCCGGCCAGGGAGCATTTATCAATTTCGCAGCCAGCCTTCGCGGAAACCACCAACCGGCTAAATAATGGGGTGTGATGAGCTCAGGCAGTTTTTCATTTTGGATACTTTGCTCTTGATCTTTGGGTGAAATATGGAAATGGAATGCCTTTGTGTTGAAATTTCATTTCACCTTCATTCGTTATGCCGCTCGGAAGGATGGCAGTGTGGAAGGAAGTCGGAGGACGAAGGAGGAAACCGGAAGTTTAACGGAAATTTTGTACAGTGTTCTTTGCTAACTGCGATGAAAATTTCTTGATGTCCCTGTTTAACTGCCTTTGGAAAATGAATTCTCGCCGACGAACAATATTTGTAAACAAATTTTGGAACATGCACCTTCCTTTATTTGAGTTGCACTTCTCCAATATGAACGGTACGAAGTGCGCAGACTCGTGTTTCGGTTTTGACGGAATTTTACCGTGATGGTTCGGGAAACCGTAGTCCATGTTGTGTTCATAGATGTCTCGTGCATCGGAATGAGGATGTTATAGGAGTTCAGCGAACTTATGGTAGGGGGATGGTAGTATGATAAGAAGAATATCCAAGCACCCTTGAAGCATAGACCTTAGATGCCTTCGATACGATTGAGCTAATGAACGATTGATGATTGCTTACTTTGTTTTCAAGAGAGCGAATGAAATTTTGTTTGTTTTTATTGCCAATTCGGAGAAAAATTTGCATTTGGCGTCAGATTTGACAACCGAAATTGACAATCGTCACTGACAGCCAATGCAAATGAAGCTTTGAACCACTGAACCAAAACTATTCGCAGAAGGCTATGTCCTCATAACAATGCGAAAAGCAACACAATTAGGATTTATAGCGTTACATCCCCGATTTGCATCATTTAGATAGAATAAAATAAAAAATTAAAATATTTTAAGTACAAATTGATACAGTCGATAATCGAACTTCAACCCAAGGGGTTGGTCACTCCGCACAGTGTGCTAAAAACACAGTTGGGCACACCTGGGCTCACTCATTGACACAGTTTGGCACCCATGGGTAGAAACTTTCATAATCTTTTAAATTACTGGCAACACTGTACTATATTTGCGCTTGCGCAGTGCATGTGTCAAATTTAAAAGTAAAAACACGATTTTTTTAGATAATTTTCCGAGGAACTTTATCCGTTTGCTAATAAAACATGAGTGATCCATCGGAAATAGGTAGCAGAGAGCTATCCGTGGTGAATCACTTTCTTATCGAAGCTAATCGGTTGCAAACCTTCACCAAGCACACCTAATCGCAATATATGCGGATTCGTATCTATTGGCCACGGTATGGTTTTCGATGACTGTTGAAATCCGGTTAAGAAACTGGACGATTGCGACCTGGACGGGAAATCGGAGGATAATTTAATCAAGGAGAAGGAGCTTAGGGAGTAAAAGTGGGAGGTCACGAAGGTGAAAAATTACCAGTGCCTTAAAGCACACTCAAAAAAGAAATCACATTTCCGATGGAAAATATCCATTAGAATTCACATAACTTTCATGTGATCTCATAATTGGGAATCGCACCACGAAATCCCATGAACCTTATGTGTCCAATGAAGTTTATGTGATTTATCACATAGAATTCATGTGATCATGTGAATATTATGTGAATTTCAGATAAAAATCATTAATTTTGGTATTGGAAAAATATCATGTGCGTTCCCAATGGAAACTATATGAAAACTTTTTTCAGTGCACATCAGCACAGCGAGGCCAACAGCGAAGAAGAAGACACATAAGGACGTGCGAAATTCACATATCTAGATAGAGCTGGAATTAGGGCGTAACAGCCTTTGTAAACAATGACTTCTATCGATGATTTCTAGGAACTCAAGGCACGTCCACGCAAACAATCAAAACCGTCGCGTAGGGGAAGTCTTCCCCTACTCGATGGTGTTGTTGATTTGCGTTGGCGAGTCTTAACTTTCTAGAAATCATCGAAAGAAGTAATTGTTTACAAAAGCTTTGACGCCCTAATTCCAGCTTTATCTAGATACACACTTATGAGAAGATGCGATCTTTGTGTACGGGATTAGTTAAATTTAATTGAATGCTAGGAGTTCGATTACTTCTGTTTTGGTGTTCTATAATGTTTTCGAATACTCTCTTTGTTTCGATAGCGGTGAACAACAGCAGATTGTAAGATTATGACTTAACAGATAATTCATAATGATTTGTAGTTTTTTTTGCGTTCTGTGTATTGAATACACCGTTGTTTCGCCTCTCTTAAAATAAAAATCATTCACATAATTCAATTTTTAATTCGTTTCTTCTCAAACCGTGCATCCACGTTGTCCCCGGTTGCTAGCAGGTATCCATCGTTGATCACCGCAATCTCTTTAGATCCCGGAAGAGTTCTAGCAATTTCAATAGCAGCAGCTTGTCCTGTTGGTTGTAGGTTTCGAATGTCATTAGATGAGCTTCTGTTGTTGTCTGCCGAGTTCTTTGACAAGCATCTACCGCGGTCGAAGGAACTCGATCGCCTTCTGAAGGATCGTTGCAGTTTGTCCGGTATCAGTTGTGTTGACCCTGCGCATTCAAAACAAAACATTTGAACTGTAAAATTAACCGGGTTGCCAAGCATGCCGTTATTCACAAGCAAACAAAGTTGGTCTGGTGGCTGGCACTTTCGACACTGCCGGCACAGCTGCAGCGTACGTGAGGCACACTGAGAAAAAGTTGACACACAATAAGTTTGTAGAGTGACCACCCCTTGGTTCAACCCCATCATGCCTGAAAATATACCGAAAATTCATCCTGCATTCTAGCCTGCAATCTAGATAAATTAGGCAATTTTTTATAGCGATCCTTGAGCGATTCAAGCCATCTAGCGGGTCAGCGGAAAACAGTTCATTCAGTCCTTAAACGGGCAATAAACGAAATTTGTTACTCTTAAACTTCCGAAGTATATTTTATGGTAAAATGCTTGATATTCGGGACCAACAGAGTTCTTTGATATCCACAGAATAACCTCTCTTGAAAGGTCAGAAAATGAGCTTTAAGAATCAGATACCCCATTTCCGGCCTATTAAGCACAACCCGCACTTAGTCTTTCTTAATCTAGCGCAGTTTAGCACCAAACGGAATGTTATTATTACTGATGGCTTCCAAATTTATTTACCTTTCCGTACGTACCGTAAGATTTGATAAAGAGAAACAAATCGTTGAGATATTGTCAAAAGTCTAATACTACTTCTTGACGCCAAACTCGGCCTAACGCATTGAAACGCCATTGAAACGCTAATGAATTCACTTCGGTCTATCGGCTGAAGATAAAAATTGATTCGGTCGGAGCGCTTCTTTTGTTTTTGGGAATAATGGGTGCAAGCCTGGGGCCTCATAGCCTAGTCAGTAAGGGCACGGTATTACCACAAACGAAGTGACAGACGGAGCGGCTCGAAAACTTTGGTGACTAACCTGCTATTTCAATTTTTCAGTGTACCACATGGCAACACCACTACTACTGGATTGTACCACATGGCAACACTACTACTGGATTGTACTAGCATTTTCACCAAATGTATTGGAATGTTTTGGTTCTATCTCTTTCACTCTACTCAAAACTGAAATGCATAAAAAAAAAGACAAAATGAAACACTCTTTGCACTCTGTCAAAGAATCATTGTACACAAAATCAACTTTATTCAAATCAAAACAAAAAAATTAACCCATCTGGTGGATGATGGCACAAGCTTTTAAGAAAATTCTATTACAGTGAACCACATTATTTTAATGGATTTCTTCGCCAGTAAGTCGTCTGTTACTTCGTTTGTGGTATTACCAAGCCGGAGGCAGCGGGTTCGATTCCCGGTCCGGTCGAGGGAATCTTTCTGGTTGGAAATTTTCTCGATTTCCCTGGGCATAGAGTATCATTGTGCTTGCCACACAATATACAAATTCATGCATTGGTAATTGGCATCGAAAGCTCCCAATTAATAACTGAGGAAGTGCATTCAGAACACTAAGTTGAGAGCACGCAATAAGCTAATATGCACTAAGTAATAAGCTTGAAATGTGAATAAGAAGAAGAAGAAGGGTGCAAACCTTCATATCACGCGTTCTCAATGACTTCGTTCGGAAGCTTATTAGCTAAAGTATCGTACCAAACGCATAATTTGCTTGTTAACTCTGAAATTATGGATTTATTTGAAGTTTTCTGCTGGATAGGCCCAAAATGGGCGATTAGGCTGAAGTAGTTCTCTACCCTACTGCGAACTCAGCAGATTTTATTTCCTGTGAGCTAGAAAACATGTTGAAAATCTTCCGAAGTTTCAAATTGTTTTGCTGAAACAGCTCACGAATTTGTATATATATGCTGTCAAATCCAGAACAACATGTGAAAAGGGCATACAAGCTTTTTGTAAACAAACCTTATTATGCCCTTTTCTCGCCACCCATATGACACCAACGCAAACCTTTAACATCACCGGGTTGGGGACACTTTTCCCTTCCCGATGATATTGCTGGTTTGCGTGGGCGACCCTCGGTTGGTGAGAAAAGGGCCTACAAAGGTTTGTTTACAAAAAGCTTGTATGCCCTTTTCACATGTTGTTCTGGAAATGAACTCTTGGCTCCTCCTCCTCTGTTCCAGAAATAACGTATGCATGTTGATGGGAGTGCACCAGGCCAGTGACAAGGCCTATACCATCAGCAGCGGTTGACAGTAGGCAGCATGTCCCGGGCTCAAATCGTTTATTTTGCTGTTTTGGGCCCGCTGTCACGGTATAACATGTTGCCTACGCGCCTGCCACTGGGCTGGAGTGCACCTGCCCACAAAGCTCACATGACTCTTATACACTGAACTAACGAGAAACGTAAATTTCACCTGAAAAATCAGGTAACCTTTCAAAAATAGAAATCCAATAAGAATTACATGCTGCACATAAATATCAATGGCATGGTAATGAATTCCACTAGATTCACTGATGGAGTTCAAGTGTTATACAGATAAATGTTAAGTGAAGTTCACGTAAATTTTAAGTGACCTCATGATGTGAAAACTGTCTTTGCGTATTTGTTAGTTAAAAATGGCGGCAGATGAAAATATGCGATTTTTGTTACTAGGAGATTGGGGATTTTTAATGTTTGTGAGCGTAAGTTTGATTAATATCAATATATGAATCCTGATTTTCAATACCCAACATAAATTGAAGAGCGTAAAATTGGATTGAGCAGTCCTCACAAGCTTAATCACCGAACTACAGGACTGCTTACAACAAAAAGACGTCTATTGGAGACATGATGTCCTTTTCGAAGTCATCAGTTGTTGGAGGAAAATAACTGTAAGGATCAAACTTAATATTTTAAATAAACCAATAACCAACTTTAACTTTATTCAGAAGCAGCAATTTTTATAGAGTATTGTGGAGCAAACAAATGCAAAACAATCAACTTAACAACAACCAGTGCAACAGGGTATAGAATTAAGAATAAGTTTAATACACATGATAGTTACTAAAGAGAACAGTTTTATGTTAATTATAATAAAGTAAAAATTCAACAAATAAGTTAAAAAAGTCCGGATGAAATAATGCAATACCACTGTATTAAAACAAATGAAACATACCACAAATTCACATAAATATTACTACAAAATCCAGTGACAAATACTAAACAATTCACGTAACTTTTAAGTGAAGCTAACTTGACGATCATCGGAACGGCCGATAAAATTTACGTGAAAATCACTTGATTTTCATATGAATCATTTGAAACAGCATTTAATTCCCAAAACGTTTACGTTACGTATTACGTGAATTGTATTTGCAGTGTAAAGTTTGATTACATTCTTGTTTCAGCCACCCAGTTTTTTAATATCAAATAAAAACACTTTTTCGAGGATCACGCTCGATGACTTACATTATCCGCCTACTAAGGTTGATGTTTCGACAGTTTCATAATTATAATTCTTAATTTGTTTTCAGTAGGTGGCTACACCTTTACGAGTGGTTCAAATAGTAACTACCTACGTGACTTCTGAGCTCTTTTGAATGTTTGGATCCCGTTTGACAGTTTGCCTCGGCTCCCAGGTGACAAGCATTTTGAGTTAGTTCGCAGTACTCAGGTGATTACATATTAGTGTCAAATATGCCCGAACCTATGCCAGAACGCGTCTCAGAAGAATTTATTTAGATTAGATCTGGATTTTTATAAAAGTTCGGAGTCTTCAATTAATTTAATATTATGTTTTTGTGTCAGTGTTTGGAATGTATGACAGCTGTGCTTGTGTCTTCTTCGTGTTTCTGAAAAATAAATGAATGCTTTAATTTCTGTGAACTGGCAATATTATTTTTACGGAGATTCTCGGTTGCTGCTCAGCAGGACTACAATGCTCTACAACTGCTGCTGAATAGTTTTGCTGATTGGTGCACCCGGAACATGCTGACGTTGAGCATCGACAAATGTAACGTTATATTGTTTAATCGATTAGTCAATTAATGGTCATCCCCTTGAGCGTGTTATTCAATTTCTTGATATTGGCGTCATACTAGATTCAGCTCTGACCTTCCGATCGCACTACAACAATATTATCTGTAGAACCAAACGACAGCTGGGATTTATGTTCAAAATATTCTACGAATTTACCGATCCTGGTGCGATCGATTCTGGAATCCAACTCTGTAGTATGGTGCCCGTACCAGTCAACCTGGACTGGTAGGATTGAAGCAGTTCAGAGAAAATTTGTGAGATATGCCCTACGACGCCTTCCGTGGCGAGATCCGGTGAACTTACCAGAATATGAAGATCGATGCAAATTATTGAGACTGTAGACGCTTGAGCAGAGACGGAATGATGCCCAAGCGGTGTTTGTTGCTAAAAATCTCACAGGAGAAACTGACGCACCGGAGATACTAGGTCAACTTAATCTTTACGTTCCTGAACAATTGCTTTGTCAACGAAACTATTTGCTGCTTGAGCCCCGGAACTCCTTGTACGGCCTTCATAATTCTGTCTACTAGGTTCAACGAAGTCTACATCCTCTTCGACTTCAAATCTACTGTGGAAACATTTAAACGTAGACTGACTGAATTGCATTAATGGATCGAGTGAGCAAGGTGAGTAATATTTCATTGCTCCTAAATTGTAACGATTATGCTACCTGTATCTTTTTTTCTCGATTCACCACTGACGAAGAGGATTGCTTGGGATGCTGGATGTCCAATAGTGTTGATATTTGAAGCCATCACAGGTAACATTGCAGGTTTTATCGTGGTTTTATAGCATTCTGCTAGTCTAAACCATGGTCTACAGAACCTTCATAAAACCAAAATTGATACTTGGGATGTTCACTCTTTCATTTGTTTGCTGAGATTCAGCTAAACATTATCCGAGACTCAGCAATCAAATATCACTTTTGCTGAGATCTAAGTGAATCTTATTTTTGCCGAGATTTGCACATTTGTAATGTTTGTACTGTATTGTTAAAAGATAAGGGGCTTTTACGCCAGTTAAATTGACTTTTCTCCATCACATTCATTAAGAGGACAAAAACGACAGAATAGATCTTCGAAGTCACTCATCATCTCTTGTTCACTTTATCGATTTCTTTCTTTTCTTTCCAAAAATTTTATCTTCATCTGTTCCAAAAAATTCCAACTTCCATCTTGTTTATATCTCCTTCTTTCTTCAGTGATTCTTCTTTCTTCTGTAATTATTATTCCTTTGCCATCAATTCATCTTAATTTTTCTTCGACTCACTTGTAAGGACATTATTACGATGTTTTTACGATAATGAAGATTAGATCATCCTATCGAATTAGCGAATATCGAATCCTGGTTAGTAAACTTCTAGAATGAGCCACGAAATTTGAGTTCCGTTAATGCAATCAACGAACCTCAGCTTCATCCATCAGGCTTTTTAATGATTTGAGTGCTTAGCTCCGGAACAATTTTGCCATCATCAAACGAACGTTCAACTCAAAAGCCAAACGACAAACCACGACAACGGTGACGAGTGATTCACACTCTACAACATGATGATTGTAAACGTTGTCGTCGGATCGTCGTATAGCACACACAAATCCCATGCCGGATGATATGTCGATTTTACACGCCACACTCGCACGCGACGTCACGAACGATGTGATACGATTAGCATTCAACTACTAGAATCCACCGAATAGCGCGGTGGGTGGTGCAGTCCTCCAACTATTTAGTGATGATGAAGATGATGGTCCCACCGTTTACTAAATACTACAAAAGTTTGAGTCGGTACATTTAACTTTAACATAATTGACCACTTTGTCAAGCAGTTTTGGCGTGACTTTCTACCAGCGATTCCACAAAACTGGACCAACTGATTTCTATTATTTTATGAAACGCAGGTTCTAGAAGAAAAAATCTCAAATTAATGTTTTATTTCAAAGTTCAAGTGGTAGTAAACGTCATTTTAACTGCTCGAATGAAGTGGTTTATTAAGTATAACATCTTAACCAGATTAGAAAACAATTACAGGTATGAATTCTCGCAATACTTTTCAGTTGCTTCACAGCGATATAGATGTGAAAAAGCTTGGGTGTTCACCCCTTTGTCCGCTTCAAATATTTACAAGCATTCCCAGCGATCAAGAGTTCGTGGATAATCAACAAAGCATTCTAATACACTAGCAAACCCGTAATCTGATGCTATCGTAATTTTCAGCAACGTCAGGAATGTTCACGAATTCAGCCAGAAAACTTACTAATAAGTCAAACCAGCTTCCAAATTAACTTAAAAGTTTTTTTTTGTTTATCAAAAGTTAAACTCAGTCCTGTATATCCGTAATACCGCTCTAACCTTTGTAGACCACTCAAAAAAAAGTATTATTTTTAAAACTGCTACGATTAAATCAAATATTTGAAATCCATCATCACCATCGTGGCGATCAAAAAAGTTCTTGCAGTGCTGCAATACTTATTAAATAGTCAATCAATAGATATTCATACAAAATATCCGTACCAAACTTCGTCCAGATATATAATTTGTCAATTCATAAACATAAATTCACTAGAAACCTGCTCAAAAGACAGCTTTAACGTGTGAAATGCAATGTCTCTTAAGTTCTGTTACATGTGGGTACCCGGGCACAGTGGCATCTAGGGGAACGTGATCGCCGACCACCTCGCCGGCTCAGGCCCCATCGGACCCGTTCACTGACAATGTTCCGTTCCAGGACATCAAGAAATGGATCAAGCGGACGGTTCGGAGAGCGTGGGACAACGAGTGGAGGAACAATCGAACTCACCAACTACGAAAAATCAAGGCGACCACCGACCCCTGGAAGGATCGACCGAGCCTCAAGGAGCAGCAAGTGGTGTCCAGGCTGCGCACCGGGCAAAGCAGGGCCTCCCATAATTTCGGAAGAACACCGTTCCGGAGAACCTGCGAAACCTGCGGAGTGCCAGCCTCCGTAGAACACATCCTCATCAACTGTGTGGAGCTCGAGGACCTTCGGGTTGCCTTCGGTCTGGAGGGAACCAGCATACGAAGTCTGCTTGGCGACGAGTCCCCGGCAGCAGACGCCCTAATCGCCTTCCTGAAGGAGGCGAATCTTTTTTACAACATTTGAGTGTTTTCTGTTTGTGCTTTTCAATTCGTTGGCCCTTTTGGTAGTGTTTTTATAATATTTTATATAATTAAGCTAAATGCCCACTTGTCAAGATTGGGATCCTCCTTTTGAGGTCCCAATTCTATTTTGTAATTTTTAAAAGAGATGAACTAGCCTTAGGCTAAAAATCTCTCTAATAAAGGAGAAAAAAAAATAAAAATCTTAAGTTCTATAATTGTAATTTAGCTGACTTTCTGTCGAGACTACACCACCCACCGCGCTATTCGGGGGCTTCCTCCTCTCCGAATGATCGTCCGGATCGTCCCAACAATGTAAAATTACCGACTCGCTATTTCACTCATATACTCTACCAATCTGGGAGCATGAATTCTCGTGCCACTTTTCAAAAGGTCATAAGTAACGAATGTAAACAAATCGAGTTAGCCGACACAAACTATTGCTCTGCTATCATTGTATGTGATATAAAAACACCCATCCAAATTTACTTTCATTTATCTCAGGTCAAAAATTGTCCAATGTACAGTTTGAAATGATGGGAATATGATTGTTGCTTCGGTCATTCGGACTGCCTATCATGATTGGTGCTCATTTTATAAAGGCGGGGCCAATCTAATGTTAGGTACTCTACTCTGAAATCTGTGTCTAGTATCATGTAGAACGAAACGTCCAATGTAACACTCATTGATTATGTTATTGAGAAAAATCGTCCAATATAACATGTCCGATGTACAACTTGACTAGTCAAAACGTCCTATGTGTTTTTTTTTCTATATTATAGCATGACATTCAAAGTAAAATTGTGATTTTACCTGAATTTTCAAGGTTACACACCTAGAAATAACTAATTTTACACGTGACGGAATCTATCTTTGACATAAAGTATGAGACAGAAACACACATGTCATGTAAAATTAAGGGCTCCGAGACTGAAAAGTTCGATATTCGACGAAAACTACGTTAATTTTTTACAATTTTATGTCAAAATTGACGCTCGTATATGTCAGTCTCAGGACACCTAAATTTACATGAATTATTCTAAGTGTGTATTATTCACTGACTACATTAAAAATGGTATTGCAAAATGTATTTTTTCTAAACAGTTAACAACAACTTCGATTTTCTCAAAATGGCGGATATGTTACAATGGTCTATTTGAAAAGTGACGCGAGAATTGTGTATTGTTCCTTCGGGAAGTCACTCACAGCGTGCCAGCCCAATGCCAATGGGTTGGCCTGGCACTGACTGTCACCGAGCGGTTTTCGGAGTGAACCGTAAATGGCGAGCACTGGCACATGATGTGTAGGTACCTGCCAACTGCAAACCGCTGCCGACTGCCGCCACATCGAGCTTGTTTTGGAATTCGATAATGAGCGTTTGTGTGGTTTGTGATTGTGTGGACGGGTGCATTCTAACGGCATGGGTGGTGGCAAATCACAGAGCATAATTGTTTCGAAAGGAATCTTCAGAATCGCATTGACGGCTTTCTAATCCGTGATTGGCGCTGCTAGAGTATAGGACATGCTAATTATTTGATCATTGCGATAAATTAGCGATAAGACAGTAGTGTGTGGCGGTGTCATTGGCGAGCTGATTGTAATACTTTAATTGAATTATAATGAATGCGTTGGAAAGTGCTTCACTTCACATTGTTAGGTGTACAACTTGACTGGGACTTGCACAGGCATCAGCAGCTTTAACTGAACAAAATTCACAAAAGCTTTCCTTCCATAGCACTGACTCACTTGGAATCTGATATCTATTAAGCAACTTAGAGTTCTTTGAGCATTTCCATAGTGCCATAGTGTTTATAATCCCATTAAAGCCCAAATTATAACACGTGACCTTCAGGGGTAGATCATTATAGTCCAATCACTTTTAAGGCTTAATGTACTGTCCTGGTAGGCCATATGAACTTGCCAATGCAATTGATAGGAAGACATGTTAAATGTTTAAAAAAATGTTCAAACTACGATGTACGGTACTTAAAAAAAATGTACACTGCCGATCATAAGTTTGGGGTCACCCCAAAAAACAATCAAATCTCAAATCAATTTTTTTTTCTCTAATAGGTCTTTTGAAAGGTGCTGAATAAAAATTACTTCGTAGGTATTTTTCTAAACTTTTTTTTCAATTTCTGGTTTACTAAAACTTTACCTAAATACAACATTTTCCAAAATTCACACTGACTGATCTTCCCAGAATTGGGCCGGTCAAATTTTGAAATGAAAGTGGTAGTACCCGATTCTATACCCATTAACACCCAACCGAGGGATGTAAGATTCGCTTACAATTATGTGGGATTCATCATCAGAGGATGTTAGTGGAGACCGCATGAACCGAGGATGCGATATACCTAGCTGCGGTCCAATGCAAGAAAATTGGAGACCGAAAAATGTAAAGTGCATTAGTGAGGTAAATTAGTTATGTCGAAAAAAATAGGAATCCGATTGCCGACTGGACTCGAACCAAGAACGCTTCGATTATCAGACCTGTGCTTTCTCCACTGTTCTCTCCATGCTTCTGAATATGGAGAGCCTAAAAGCAAACATGAAGCGCTCATTTTCTCGCATACTCGACTTCGTATGCTTTTTCTGCTGGAGAGATTCGAGGCAAGTGTGTGCGTAATTCTACAATGTTCTACAATGTGCGTCGTTCTACAAGCTAACTGGTATAGTCGAAAGCGTAGATAGAACACGAAATGAAAAAGAGAAAAACCATTACATCGCCTGTAAGGTCAACTTCTAACATTCGCTTCAATGTTCATGAACAGAGGATGATAGGAAACGGAACTAACATTCATTGTAATAGATTTTTGGTTTGCGTGCAGTAACTTTAGTGAAAAGTTGGTGGAAAAATTTAGAAAATATTTTAAATCAATACAATAGTAACTCAAGTCATTGCTTTTAAACCAAGCAACGTTTTATGTTTTAAAATAACTTTATAGCTGTCTGTATGGAATACATAATAAACTCGTATTAAAAATTAGTTGTATTGTCTGTGCTTCCTGACAACCATCAAAAAACTACATTGCATATTTATTTATTTATTTATTTGTCGTCAATCAGTGTAGACCGTTTAACAATTCTTCCGCTAGTTGTTACAATTCTACCCGCAGTGCTGCCTAACAACTATATTTTCAAAGGGCGTTTGTGTTACTTCAAACGTAAATTTTACAATTTTCAGAGTTGGCCTGAATAGGGTAGGTAGATAGTTCCACTAGAGTATGGCAGGTATGAAAATTGAATAGAAGTAGTGATCACTTTCCAAAACACATTAGAACTTACAACCCACTCCCTGCTACCCTCTCGAAAAAATGATAGTTATACAAGGATGCCGATTGGACCAAATTTAAAAATGTTGTCGCACAGAAAATTCCGGCAGACTAGGTTCAACGCATCAAAAGCAGTAGCTAGAAAAGCGGTGGGTGAAGCGAAAAGAAAATCTTGGGCTGAGTTTCAACAAATATTCACAAACAGTACACCAGGGTTGTTAATCGATAACTCGATAACGTATTTTCGTTAACGTCTGCAATGGGAAATTACCATAGCAAACGTTAACGAAAAGACGTTATCGAGTTATCGATTAATAACCCTGCAGTACACCCACGTCCGAACTATGGCAACGCTTTAATAGGCTGAATGGAAAGAAGAGTGCTAGGGGAAGCGGACTAATCATCGACGGAGAACATGTAAACGACCCTACAACAATCGCCGATCACTTTGCTAATTTTTTGCAGCCTCTTCCGCCACAAAAAAAATAAATAACCGGAAGCGTTTCTGCGATGTAAACAGTAAAGGGAAGATATCGAACTTAAGCTTGACACAGATGAACATACTGTCTTAAATAGAAACTATTCGATTCAAGAGCTCTTTCGAGCATTAGAAAGCACAGCTGGAACATCAGTTGGACCGGATGAAATAGCCTATCATATGCTAAAAGGACTTCCTTTCCATTGTAAGGCTTGTCTCCTAAAAGCCTTCAATCGAGTCTGGTCCAGTGGAGAACTCTGGAACTTGGATCCCCAAAGGTGTAGGAAACAGAAACGAAGCTGGTAACTTCCACCCAATCTCGCTAACGAGTTGTGTGACCAAACCACGGAACGAATGGTGAATCATCGGCTCATCGCGCACTTAGAGGAAAACGGTAATTTGCACCACAGACAATATGCATTTCAGAAGGGAAAGGGATCAACCTGTTACCTGACAGAATTTGATGACGTGATTACAAAGACTGCAAGAAAAGGAGAGCACAGTGAGATCGTAACCCTGGATATTAAAAAGACAACGATAGAGTCTGGCATCATGGAAGCGGTAGTGAAAAATCATCTGGGAAGTAAAATGAACAACTTCATTTCCAACTTCTTGCAGCAGCTTTCAGCAAAATTCAGTTTTGCTGGGCGCATGTCCAAAAGTACCCATCAAGAAAATGGAGTCCCTCAAGGCTCGGTTATCTCAGTATCTCTTTTTCTCCTTGCTATGAACTCTATATTCAAAATAATACCAAAATATGTCCAGGTCTTCCTATACGCTGATGACATCATTATCATCGCCACCGGCAAACAGGTAGGATTCCTTCGTCGTAGACTTCAAAAAGCAGTTACAGCAAGCGAGAATTGGGCTACTAGCATTGGTTTCGAGATGCCTCCTACAAAGTCATCAACCATGAACTGTTGCTAGGTTATCCGTCATAAAAACTGGCATTTAGAAGGGGCTAATTTATTGTTTGGGGACTCTGTTATCTCAAAGACCAAGTCTACAAGAATCCTGGGCGATATTTTTTGACAGGAAATGTAAATTTAATAGATACGAAGCAACTTAAAGAGTATTGCAGAAGTCGTCTGAATTTGTTAAGAGCTATTTCGAAAAAAAAGCAGACCGTAAGATCCTTCTTTACATAGGAAATGCAACGATAACATCAAAACTTTTCTATGGTATGGAAATTCTCAGGAAAGAGAACCTCGAAAACCTTGCCCCGATATTCAACCGAATTCTAAGAATCGCTTCAGGTGCCCTTCGTACGAGCCCTATCTTGCCTCTGGCCGTGGAATCGGGTTGTTTACCTTTCCAGTACAGGGTCATCCTCTCACTAATCAGAAAATTATATACCATGCTGGAAAAACTACCCAACGAGTGCAAACCCGTAACTGTTCAGCTTAGACCTTGGCACAAGCGGAAACCATCAATCGATTGGACAATCAAAGCGAAAGTCAAAACAGACTCCTCAGCTAGCAAGGGAAGCTTTCCGTGAGTTAGTAGGTCACAAATACCAAGAGCACAACCGGTCGTTTACAGACGGATCTTTGGCTGATGGTAAAGTTGGTTTCGGTGTAATTGGTCCTACAACTAGAATTGAACCTGGTCTTTCTGAACAATGCTCAGTTTTCACCGCCGAAGCTGCAGCTTTGTTATGGGCAACTCATGAAGCAAATTGCTAGTTGCCTACAAGCACTAGAAGCAGAAAAGTCTAAGAACCCGTTCGTTCAAGCTATCGTGAAGGAGGCAGATGGAAAGGATATTTGCTACTGCTGGATTCCCGGTCACTCGAAAATAACCGGAAATGATAGAGCGGCAAATAAAGGTCGACAGCGAGAGAAAGCTACAAACAATGTTCCAGCACACGATATTATCGAATGGAGTATAATTGAAAACACATCAGTCAACATGGGATGGATCAGCAAGGAATATTACTAGGATTGTTAAACTAACAGTTTTTGGATGGACCAGAAATAGTTCTGGTCAGAAGAGACCAAATAGTTCTTACGAGGCTTCGACTTGGACACACCTGGCTAACAAAATACCATTTGATCGAAAGGAAACCGCAAGAAGTTTGCAATACCTGTAACAGGAACCAAACTGTTCATCATATCCTAATCGGCTGTCAACAGCTCAACTCACAGCGTCACGAAGTGGGTTTTCCCGACGACGTAGAATTTGTAATAAAAAAAATAAGGATGCCGAAGTGAAAGTAATAAGTTTTTTGAAAATATTAGAATCTATAAGAAAATTTGACATGTTTGAAAAAAAAAAAGAAGTTGAATATGAGCGAAGGGCCATTAGTACTGTCGCATCAACGGCCCTTCGCTCATTTTCAACTTCTAATTAAATTTCATACCTGCCGTACTCTAGCGGAACTATCTACCTACCCTCTTTAGATCATTCTCTAGCTAATTAATGATCACATGTTTGATATCATTTCATTTTAGTGAGCGAGTGGGAGGATAAAAATTTGATCTTTTCCAGAATCTCTGGGCTGTTAACTCTTTGCGAAATTACATCGTTTATAAAAGCAATCATTGCGAACTCTCTTCGCTTTTTGAGCTCAGCTTAATTTATTAGCATACAACGCGATTCATTAGATGGAAGCGGAAAACTCGTCCAACCCAACTTTCTTAGAGCAAACAACAAGAACTGCTTTTAAACTGATTCAACATTTACATCTGACTTCCGACTTTTTCCAGAAGTTTCTTTCGTCTTCTCCAGGAAGTTCAATTAAATTTCTACCAAATGTATTTTCCAGAAATTCCGTTCGTCTTCCTCTGGAACTTTCTCCATAGGCCATTTTCCGTAGGTTTTTTTTCGGCTTCTATTGGAAGGTTTTTCTGAGCTTCTTTTGGCTTTTCCTGGAAATGTACCGATTTTTTAAACTGTCGTTATCGATAAACTGAAAAACAATCGAACAACGCTAGTAACCATAGTAGAGCAGTAGAAGAAATGTGTCGCCAATCCAAGCGTCTGTTCAGCACGGAGGTGCGGCTCAAACAGCGTCTGACTGGCATCCAGCGGCTGAATAACAAATGCTCTTCCCCGGAGGCTACACCTAAGACGGCAGCTCCATTACGGAGATAGGAGGGATGTGCAGGATACATAAGTAAGTAAGTAAGTAAGTAAGTAAGTAAGTAAGTAAGTAAGTAAGTAAGTAAGTAAGTAAGTAAGTAAGTAAGTAAGTAAGTAAGTAAGTAAGTAAGTAAGAAGTCAGATTAAGTTTCCGTGAAACAGCTTCAGAAAGAAACCAAAAAAAAAAAATCTATTCTGGAGTAAGTTTGAAGAAAGTTCTAAACAAGGTTGCAAATACTCATTTTAGCTTTTAGATGAAATGAGTAAATTTGCAACCTAGGATCTGAAAGTCGGAAAATCGTCCGGGGAGCTTCCTAGAAAAATATTGAGAATTTTCTGGGGAAAATTTGTAGAAGCTTTCAGAAAAAAATTGGATGACACCTCCAGAAGAAGCCAGAAAGGTTTGGAAATTAGGAAGAATATTCCAGGAGTTGCTATTTCCAGGGAAAGCCAGAAGAAGCTATAAAAAGTTCCAATAGAGATCGGACAAAAAAAAATTTCGAAGGAACGTAATGGAAAAAATTCCAGAGGAAGACGATAAAAACTTCTGGAAAAATTCGATGGATACTTTCGGTAGGAGTTTAAATATTCTTCCTGGAGAACACGGAGGAAACTTCCAGGAAACGTTGTAAGAAACATCCTAAGGTAGTTTGGAAGAAACTTCTGGATAAAGTTGGAAGCTTCTTCCGGTGAAAGCCAGAGGGCTTACGGGATAGGCGATAGAAACATTTACGTAAAGTTGGGAACAAAAATTCCGGAATAAAGATATTTCTGGGGGATGTTGAAAGAAATTTCCGGTGGAAATCGAAAGAATCTATTAGGAAAAGTTAGCACAATATTTCGGGGGAAAGTTAAAAAAAACTTGCGAAGAACCTTCCGAGGGAATGCAGGAAATAGTTGGAAGAAACTTCACAGGGAAAATTAATTAAACTTCAGGAAGTTAGCAAATTAACATTCTGATTGACCTATTTGGTCACTGTACAAAAGTATGTCACGATTCCCTGGAATTAGCTGTTTCCAATTAATGGATAGCTAAAATTGGCGAGAGAATGGAAACACTAGTCGAAAGAATATCAAGCATAAGACATTTTCAAAGATGAATAAGTTTTTGAGCATTTGAGCAAAATTTGCAATATTCATAAAGACACTTACAATAGTTTTCTCTGATATTTGAGCCGGCAAGAAATAATTATTTGGATTATTTCAAAAATCGTTATAAATCGGTTTAAAATCTCAAAAAAACGGTATTTTGTGGAACCTTTTCTGTATATCGGTATCAATTTCTAATTCGGTATAGTTAGGTGCACCAGCTACGTTCCTATTATGGTGTGTTCCAAATATGACATATGGGATTACCATATGTCATATTTGAAACACACAATAGTAGCAACGAATAGCCATAACTGGTACACATACCCTATCTGGCAATGAATCCAACATTCTCTTAGTGGCATTTTTTTTAAATTTGTTTAAGGTCTGTATCCACATTAATCCGGACACCTCAAAACATAAGTAAAACATAAATTTCGCAATATATTTATATTGTAGTTGTTTATTTCAGATTGATGGGATATGATTCAAAAATTCACGGAGTCAAAACATAGTTACTCGGTATTTGCAGCATATTTTCGAACTTTGCGCTTAACTCCATCCATTACGGTTTGTAAAGACTCCTCAGATACCGTGGTGGTCGTCTTTGTCCAAATTTGTTGAAAGTGTTTGATATCTTTGATTCCTAGTTTCTTTCCAGAAAGCTTCCACTTCATCTGAGCCCAATATCTCTCGATTGGACGTATCTGTGGACAATTTGGCGGATTTGCGATTTTTGGTACAATATTCACTTGATTTGCTTCGTACCACTCCATCACAGTTTAAGCATAATAGCATCATGCCAAATCGGGCTAAAACAAAGGGTTTTCTTTGTGGCTTTTGATGAACGGTAGCAATCGGTTCTGCAGGCACTCCTTCTGGTAAATTTTCTTGTTGATTGTGCCTGTAGTGACGAAAGATTTAGTCTTTCGGCCACACGTGCAAATTGCTGGAAATTTTTGAGAAATTTCGATGCCTTCTTCGTCCTGTAATACTCAGCTGTAGCAGTTTTTGGCCATAGCAGAATAGAAAACCAGCCCTGGAAGCTGCTTGAAATCCTCCGGGACAAAAGTTTCATCGTCCATAACAACGCATGAAAACTTCGTCAAATATTCGCAGCACAAACGTCGAGCCCGTGATTTTCCTGTCAAATTCTGTTTGTCGTTGCGATTTGGAACTGTTTTTACTTTATACGGCTTCTGCCCCAAACGCTGTTTAGATTTTTTAACAAAACCAGGTGACATTCCTATTTTACGAGCCACCATTCGAACAGAGAGATTCGGGTTTTATTTACATGACAGGATCAATGTTTTTTTTTATCACTTTTCGGTTTCCTCTCCTGGACCGCCAAACGTTCCAAAAATGATTTGAGCACACCGTGAACAGTGGATTTAGGTAAACCCATATTTTTGCAAGTTCTCATATTGACAAGTCAGGATTTGCATTACGTGTTTTTCATTCGTCGCCATCTTGAACACTAAACATGAAATGTAAACACCAATCATAGTCTTTTTTAGCAATGACTCCCAGTTATATCTCAGAGAAATTTTTCACTCCTTCGTGCTATATTTCAAAAGTTTCAGTGATTTCAAGGTGTCCGGATTTATGTGGATACAGACCTTAGATCCCTTGTAATTACCTAAGAGGAAGAGGAGGCAACTGGCTTCTTTTTGTCTGTGACGCGTTCTTCTTCTCTCGCGGAAATGACCGTGCATAGTCTATTTTATTATGGGCGTCTGTCAAAACACGAGAAAATAGATTCCCTGTTGTAAAAATTCTCGCGTTTCTATACGTTCGCCCGACCAATCAGGTGCTTGTTTCGCGTTTGACAGAAAGTACCCCTATTTTCTCCTCTTTCTCTTAGGTAATTACGGATATTAGATTTGAAGTATAGTTAGATTTAGTAGTTTCAACCAATAGAGCCAACCGTTTTGACTCAGCCGAGATCTCCGACGTCCAGGTTCTGTTGTATGCTGCAGGCTTATACCAACAATCAATACGAAACTAACGATTTTAAATTGGCTCACTACTTGACTAGCCTATTGGTCCCAAGCAAACGATTAACGTGCCCCATTCTTGTCGAAATTCTAGTACTACGCAATGTTTGTTTTGATTCGCTATGAAAGTTTGACAGATAAAATGAGGGGTTAGTGGATTTTCCTACACACAAAAAAATATCGTTGTTGAAATTAAAAAAAAACGTTGGTGGAATTAAAAGTTTGCGTTGGTTCTTTTTGGTAGAAAGCGGTTAGCTTTCAAAATAAAAGCAAGCCAACTGTCAAATCAAAAGTGGTCCACTCACTACTTTTAAAAGTTTAAACTATCAAAATGAATTGTACTACTGTCAAATCAAAAACATCACAGTGTTGAAATTAAAAGTGGATTATTTTGGATCCAAAACAAGCTATTAACATGAAAGTTCCTTACTGTTACAATAATATGTACCATTTCGATTTAAAAAATCAATATTTTCTGTATGAATACCAGCATTTTCAATCATAAGAATCAAATTTTTCATTTAAAAATCTATTGATTATAAAATTTCAAGTTCAATTTCAAGTTCCAAAAATAAATTTATGTTTTTGTATTGAATGTTTTTACAGTTTACATGATAATTATTAGATTTTTGTATGGTTAGATAGACGTCGTATAGCAGCAGTCAGATTTTGAACTGCATCATCCATGTCTGTTGTGGTCCAGGACGGAGCAACAAAACTCAGTGAACTGGTGGCTTCGCTGAGGACATGTTCTATGTGGGAAGCAGCCAGCGAAGCGTCGTTGATCTAATCTAGAATGGTATATAGAAATTAATGAGAGTGTAAAAGTGAGGGGTAATCTGAAATACTCTTGTCCAAGCAGGGGGAAATTTAAGGTCACTTACTGGAATCCTTGTCGGACATTTGCAAGGTTTGCGTCTGTTTGAGAGTTTCTTGTGCTCGTGTTCCATTCCGCTACCGGCATTGGTGAGCTGCTCGTTTCTAGAGCCGTATAGACGTCCTTCAGGTAGTTTCAGGTAGGTTTTCACGTTCTAATGGACGACCGGATTCTACTGAAAGATGCAATATTTTATTCGGGATCGAGACAGGGAATAATTTCAATACTGAACTGTTGCATAGGTCGATGCACAGGCTGGTGGCTGGTAAAATGTTCCACCTATTGTTTGGCGCGTTTTGTTCTTATATAATCACGCTGCCGTAGAATAACCCATAAAAAGGTAGAAATCTACCCATGAAGAAGTAATTTTGACAGTAAAACAATTTTTGATGTGAAAATTTGAGCTTTTAAAACTACAAGATAAAATCAAAACATTCGTTTTTGAATCGAAAAAACATTGTTAAATAAAATATCTTCTTAGTTAGGGCAACTAATTTTTCGATACTTTTAAATTGAAAGGTCAATATTTTTACTGGTACAATTTTTGTTTTTTGTGTGTATGTTTCGATGGGTGAATCGATTAGTTTGGGACCGAAGAGAGTACCAGAGCTGAGCCAAAAAGTTGAGCACGTTATTTCTGGACCTTCTAGTCTTAGAGTTACCTCTATGCTTATACCTTGTACAGATATACAAAGTACCCTGTGGTACCATAGAGATAACTCTAAGACCAGAAGGTCTCGAAGAAACGTGCTCAACTTTTCGGCTCAGCTCTGCTACTATCTTCGGTCCCAAGCTAATCGATGCACCCCTCGAAACATAAGAAAATACATGAACCTCTCATTTTTTCCGTCAAAATTTCATAGCGAAATGGGATACGTTACCGATTTGCTTGGGACCAATAGGCTAGTTAAGTAGTGAGCCAATTTAAAATCGTTAGTTTCGTATTGATTGTTGGTTGTACCAACAATCAATACGAAACTAACGATTTTAAATTGGCTCACCACTTTAGTAGCCTATTGGTCCCAAGCAAACGATTAACGTACCCTATTCTAGTTGAAATTCTATTACTACACTATGTTTGTTTTGATTCGCTATGAAAGTTTGACAGATAACATCAGGGGTGTGTGGATTCATGCAGAACATGCAGGGGTGAGTGAAATAGCTTGGGACTGCTTGGGACCGTTGTTCTGGTACTGAATGAGCCAAAAATTATAATGATTTTCATTTTTTAAGTTTGCTTCGTTACATTGCTTCTTTCGCAATCGGACAACTTGTTTGGCTGTTTTTCCAAACTTTTACCAAAGAAGAATACTAAGATGAAACAGTCGGAAGAAAAACTTTCTATTTTAGTGTTCTCTTTCACGGTCCCCTTCGTCCAGTGAATACCCCCCGTATGCAAGGTAATTTTGTGGTTTTGCTACCCCCTCGGTAGAGATGAAATTTTGCGCTCTTTTTTATCAAATCAATAACACCAAAATAAGAGATGTCCCATTTTTAAAATTATTCGATTAACATCTAATCGATTATTTTTTGTTCGCTGTGCTGTCATTTTTCCACCAATGAGAGTGCAGCGTATGTTTGAAACGATGGGTGATGATCCTCTGGAGAAGTTAATGCTTATATCAGCATTATATAACCGATTAAAAAAATATTTTACTTTTCGGTTCGTTAATTAGATTAGATTTCAAATTTAAGGCCGTAAATAAATAATGATACAATTTGAAAGGGACCGGGGCTAATCACAAATTACGTCCCCATGGTAACTGAAATAAACACGAGTGCGGACTATAGATACTATAGATTCCATAGATAAGCGGAGGCACAAAAAGTTGTTTTGGCGACCATGAAAAATTAATGTTTTTTACTGGCATCCGCGAAAAAAAGTTCATGCCATCATAGAGCTTTTCGTTGTGCAGTTTTGTTTTGTTTCGTGCGTAATGCGCCCATTACACATATCAATATATTGACAATAAATTGACATACTGACAATATTATTGAAAAGGTGATATTGAAGACGATGATTGATGAAAAGTATTGACGAAAAGTATTGACGAAAAGCTGATTTTAATTTCACTTTGTCAATACTCAGAATGTATTGACAAAAAAAAAACGGCAATTTCGCCATCAATATCATCAATATACGAATATTGACAACATTAATGGCAATACGTTAGACGCCTTTTTCCCTCAATGTATTAAAGCCAATATTACTTTCCTCAATTTCCCCACACAAGAAATGAAAGTTTGCATTCGAGTCCACACACAAACGATTTCTGGACCTGTATGTATCGAAAATACTAGCTACACACTGAATTCGGATCACCGAAGTCTGTAAATTTTGTCGGGTTTTTGAACAGCTGAAAAAATTGGAAAAATTTCATATGACTGTAACTCGAAGGAAATCAGTAAAATCGACAAATTTGATTTGTATCAATAAATGGGGTTAATTATTATTATTTAGCTTTATTAAGGAGGCTTTCAGCCTTGGGCTGGTTCGCCTCCATAAATGGGGTTAACTAAATCAGTATATTTTTGGAATTAATTTACAAATTTTGAAATTTTTACTGATTTGTAAACTTTTATCTATTCCAGGCCTATTCTTAAGTTCTCAGAATGATTTAAAAACTATGTGATTAATTTTGGCATCCAATTTTATTTTAGATATCACTGAACTCTCCTGTTTCATTAGAACAATAATGTTTACCTAATGTTACCAATACATATAATGCTTAGTTTTATCATAATGATACACTAGTTTTATCATGATGAAAAGCCCTACTTTCTGGCAAATAACCAGTGCTGAGATTTGTCATTGTCATTGACATACTTTCGCGCGATATTGACAAAATTGTTCGTCACATAGTCACTGACAGACTTGATCCTCAAAAAAACCTTCGTCAAAAACTCATTCATTTTTTCGTCAATGACAAAGATTCACCTGGTAACAAAAAGTGTAATTTAGTACATTCTGTGTCACATTATTGTTATCCAAGTAGCTCAAGATGTAGATACTTGTTCACTAAAATGGATCCATGTAATTGTTTTGCTCAAATCATTTAATTTTGTTACAAATTTAGCTAATAAACAAATCTGCACATGTTCGTCACTGACACCATTGTCATTGACAATTGACATGGTTTGCCTTGACTATGACTGTTAGCTAAAATGAGTGACCAAAGCAGAATTGTCAATATCACCGTGTACTGTCGAAATTTTGCAGCACTGCAAATAACTATTGATGATTATTAAAGTCAACTAATGACCAGAAGACTTGCAAGAAAGTTAATGTTGATATGTCATATAAACTGTATTAATGGCCACACATATAGTTTATCAATTAACATAGGATGTACCGTGAACTTGGGTTATTCTGCGTGAGCTGTAATACCGAATTGGTATACCAAATGTTGTAACTGTTTGACAGGACACATACAATAGATAACATAACATGTGCTTCCACATTGATCGAATTTAATCAAATCGATTGTAGAGTGCGCGGAATTACTACACACGTGTGGAAAAACCCACGGTACGCAGTTTCCCAAATAGAAACTATCATGCTGATGTTTAGATAAACATTCATAAATGAAAATCATGCATATAATAATAAGTTTACGTTACGTGAAGGTATGTGAAATGCTGATAATATTTATTTTATTTTAAAGTAAAAAAATAGCTTGATTATGCTTGTGATTTTGTAGAAAATGTACATCCATACAAACAAAGCCTGGCTGATTGGTGACTGTAAAAAGATATATTTTCATTTAGCTTGAAATCGATTTTATATTACAAACGAAAATTTAAATAAATGGCAACACTACACATACCTAAATGCATGCGCGAAGGTGCTTTGTGAGTCAGTCGATCTAAATGACGTACGCTCTCCATCCTCTTGGGTAGGGGAAGAATACTGACAAAGTCAAATGAAAATAAGTTTTTCAGCAATACTCGTCATCAATCCATCGTCATCAATATTACCTTTTCAATAATATTGTCAACATGTCATTTAACTATCAATATATTGACCCGTGTAACGAGCGCTTTTGCTAATGTTGTCAATATTTATGTATTGATAATATTCTAAGGAAAATTGACAATACGATGTTTTTCAATATATTGACATGTGTAATGGGCGCTTAAAAGTTCAAAATGAAGTGCAAAGCAAATCTTTGCAACAATGTATCGAGGAATGGTTTGCTTTATCTTTCCTTCTTCCGTTGTCCACAAAATAAATCAGAATGTGGAGTGTGGAACGCGTTTTGTGCTGATAATATTACAATACTTCTCCCTCAAACAACACCATGATGACGTCATGCTCGTTTGACAGTTCGTTTGGCTACATTATACTTTTCCTCCGCTTATCTATGGAATCTATAGTATATAGATAGTCTATAGTCTATATAGTGCGGACCGGTTGCTTTTACATAACAAAGATGTTTAGTTCATTCAGTATTATGAAAATATGGGTGATAAGCTACCATTTACATTGCAAAACTCAGTTACGCAAAATTGGGCCGACTTGCGATGAGTGGCAGTAGAGAGACCCACGACAAGTTCAAAAGTGTGTTTCCTTGGCAGAATGTACCAAAGCTCTGCCGAACATCGGTGAGAGGTAGTCACTCAGGCGATGGTGGACACTCCATAAAACCATTGCAAGTTAAATCAATCGGCAGACAAACAGCATCCTTTAACACACCAATAATCTATGCTCAACATTTAATGAACAGCTTTGTTTATTGAATTAATCGAGTTGGCGAAAGGCTCTGTTCAGTGAATATCCTATCCTGCCAATAGTAATTAATACACTCCAATGTAACCACGGCCACCTGATTTCCCTTTCCCAACTACGAATTTGTATTATAAACTAGAGAAATATTCACCCTTTCCGCCTAATTGTGTTACATTTTATACCAGCAGCGCCATCACAGACGTGCACTACGTGACAAAAGCACTGGACCAGTTTGGATCCATAGCAGCTTCCGGGCCAGCAGTCGGGCAACCGGGCAATCGTCGAACCGGGCAACGCTAGCTATTTTTCCACTCGATTGCTCGCTTCATGTGGTCGAGTTCACGTTTCGGCCATATTAGTTAGCAGGATGGTGGCGGTGGCCAGCAAATTGTATCCCAACCACACATATCGGGCGAAAAACAACCGTGTGAACTTGCATTGTGGCCAACGGTAGTGGCGATATACATCTCAGAATAATTGGTTCCAGGAAAGAAGTAGCACTATCCTGCACGATCCTTTCTCATTTACCTAAAGTGGCAGAACAACGCGATGAGGCTTGTGGCTGCAACATTCTCTGCCCGAGCAGGACCGAAGGCTATTCATATGCATGCGCTGAAAACTATCTCACGATGATGCGGAAAACAAATTCATGATCAAGTTAATACATTAACAGGTACCTAGCCCAACAATGGTGGCTGCTCTGTTGTGGTGGATATAATCGAACCCAGCAAGGGAAGCCTTTCTGCAGGACAATAGAGTACCTATCGAGGGTGTATTCATTGGGGATTCCGAAGCATTCAAATTTTGCTGCTTTTAGGGTGACTCTTCTGCAAATTTTCCGATGAAATAAGAACCAATCAGTATTCAAATCTAGGGTGCAAAAATTGGTTCGTTGAATTTCTAATATCAACCCAAATAAATCATCTATATTCTTTGACATCAAATTAGAACAACTCTACATTATCCGCACCAGTCACGTTAAAATCGCGGAACGTTGGCTTCATACAACAGTTAGGTAGGTACCTGTTCCTGCGGATGGGAACTAGCTATGCTGGCTCAAAATTAAACTATTCGACCGTGTTCATATTGCACCATCGCTGCTCGTTAGTTCAGGCTATGCTTGTAGAACGACCAGCCTTCTTTGCGCCTTCCTTTCATGCCGACCACGGTAAACCGACGACCGACGCCGATGTAGACTCTTCTATCGGTTAATTAAGTCCTTTCTACCGTTTTATGTCACCGTTCGCTGTTGGGAACGAACCCGTCGACCAGTATCCAATTTGCATAAATTCCAACTTGGAAATATGGATGCTAATTTCTTGGCCCTCGTCAAGCTTCCCGTGACAATGGAAGAGATTTTTCACAGATTTGTTCTCAATCTTGAGACGGGGAAAAGTTTTGTTTTAAAGATTTTCTTTGGGCTTGGGGCTGTGGAATGTTGTCGTTAGGTAATGCCGAATTGAATGCTTGCTATTCACATAGAAGAATGATGGTGAAGATTAACGGCCTTCAGGATTAGATTATTTTCAGCAGTATATTAATTCGCAACAGTTTCATCTTATTGAGTTATGCTTTTGAATTTTGTTTTTAGATAACTAAAACCTGAAAGTTTCTATTTCTGGATAAGCATGCCACTGGTTGAACGCCAGGAATATGAGCTCTTTTAAACAACGGGAGTATAGTGTGTACTTTGTATGTCGGAATTAATCTTATAGACGTTCGCTACTGAAAGTCCGCTAGCTGAAACATGTTTGAAACATCAAAATGGCGCAATATCAAAATGTCAAGAAAAGTCAGATGCACTAAATTTAAATACTGGTTTGACTGTGGTCAAACGTTTGGCATATGGACGTTTGACATATGGACGTTTGACATACGGACGTATGGTATACGGATTTTTGGTTGAATGGACGGGCTGACAATTGTATTGACAAATGTGTGCCATACTTAATAATTTGTGGATTCTTAAATAATTTGTTCAGATTATTTGGACTTGAAGACAGTTTTGAGGACTAAGTGAAGTTTTTAATAGTGCTGAACTGTAATTTGTAGTTTTCTCAGAATAGATAAATATGATTATATTGTAACTGTTCGGACCCGTCTTGATGCTTTCCGAACCTTACCTTAAAGTTTTAACGCCATTTGTGCCCCACAAAGCTCCAGTCGTGCCAAGTTTACCCTTTGTTGTGGTGCAGGACAGGATTGCCAGCAGCTCCAATTTGGTTTGTCCCGTTTGGCCGATCGTTTGCCTCCGATGTATCCGAGAAGCAATGGAATTGCACTAGATATGAAATGGGAAATGATCCCCTTTTATGTCATCCTGCAATGGAAGTTGCGAGTAGAATGTTGTACATAATTTCACCAGTTTTTTCCGATAAGGGATCGTCCCACCCTTGGGAAGCTACCCAGAGATACTGCATACGTTTCTTGGCCCACGAGATGACAGGAGCAATGATACCGATGGGGTCGAAAAGTCGAGAAATAACCGAATAAACTTGCTTGGTCCACGAAACGTTTATGGTGGGATTCGTGACGTCAATGCTTAAATGATCCGATCCCGGATTCCACGTAACTTGGCTGGTGGCCCCAAGTCATTTTCTGGAACGCCAACCAAGACCTCCTTCATATTAGAATTCAATTTCCGCAACCGAAAACCGACGAAACAGCTGATCTATCTCTTGCCTCAACATGATTGCTTCTACTTCCGTATTCGCTCCGCCAATGTAGTCCAACACCTGCAGATACATTTTCTTGACGTCTGTTACTAATGCTACCTTGTGCTTGCGAAAATGAAGGAGTAGATCAAAGAGAGGATCCTGACTAACTGGAACGGTTACTAGTCGTATTCGTGGAACCATCGAATACCGGTCTAATCTTCGTCGTCGTACTAGACTCTTTGAATACCGGATGGTGTGGCAAGTAACACACGAGCCGTTTTTCGTCTTCCTCTTCTTCTGATGGGACGAGGTGCATGTAACCATTATCGAGATATTCCTAGATAGCTTTATTGTACCGCTGATGAAGTTCTTGATCTTTCTAAAATCGCCTTTCGTGTTGGACCAATCGCCGTATCGTCATATCCTTCGAGTCACGGATCATTGAATCGAAACCCTCTCTGTTCGGAAGCCACATACCGTCCCTCCTCGTTTCTTGAAAACGTCGCTGCATAACGAGCTTCGCAATTGATTTCCTCCTGAGTGAGTTTTGGTACATTCTTGATCGTCCAAAACTTCTCGATCAATTGATTCAACGCCACATGACAACTGGAAATTGGGTTTAGCCTTTCCAGCAGCTATCCACCCGAAGACAGTGTTATCGAAAAGTGGCAACTCCGACAAACCTTTTGGATCTGTACTCGGCCAACATGTAATTGTAAAAAGTCGAAGAAATACTCGAGCCTGGATCCGCCAAATCCATATCATGCGGAAGGTTCCAACTGCCAATGGGAATTGTCACCGATGGTTGGTCACTTGTAACCTTCTTCAATACCAAGAATTCCATAGGTACAGAAAAGTGAATAGATTGTGGCGGTAACTGAGTGATACATATATTTGCATCTGAGACTGCCAATGCCGAAGATCGGAACGCTGACTTCCTTCCTCGGAGCATGTACTGTAAGTCTGGGAACTGGTTTCTTGAAGCTGGAACTATTCGCAGAGAACGTCGATGAAACTCTTTCCGAGCGTCACAGCGTCGAGGATCCGCGTTTGCTCATCTAAGAATTTCATCACATCAGAGAAAGCTGGCTAGTCCTTCTTGATGACATATTCCTCCCAATTCTTTGGTATAAACAACGTAAATATTTACTTTTTTTTGACAAAACCCAGGTAATCATGACGTTTGATTATTGAAAACAATATGAATGAAGAAAAGAGACCAACTGCTGTCATGATTACATGATTACCAATTCTTCGATACAATCGATGGAAATATTTACATTATTTGACAAATCTCAGGTAATCATGACAGCAGTTGGTCTCTTTTCTTCATTAATATTGTTTTCAATAATCAAACGTCATGATTACCTGGGTTTTGTCAAAAAAGGTAAATATTTACGTTGTTTGTACCAAAGAATTTCGATATCAGCAACTGCATCAGCATCACTGTTCTAGGATTGGGCGATCTTGATCAATATTTCTATTCGATCTTTTTGATCTTCAAAGAAGCAAAATAGTGTAATTTGTGTGCATCGAAGAACTGATATCACCCCATACCTAAATTTAATGAACATACCCTTAAAATTAGCATCAGCATTTTAACAACATTGGGAGCGTTCTATAAAATAGGGCTAAGATCGAAAATGTGATATGTAGCCTCTTTCATTATGACTCATTATGACAGTGAAGTTGACAACAGGGTTATTTAACATTTTCATTCATTTCGCTTAAAAATATGTTATGGGATAATGGAATCATAAGATATTGTGATTATGATGATATTTTGAATTTGTAAGCAGCAAAAAGAGTTTGTATAGTGTGTTATGAGAGTGATGATTTTACCATTTTCTCTCACTTATTCTTTATTCTTTGCGAATAACGATCAAAAAATCGCTGATAGTCACTCTTTGAAAGCAAAATTTAGTGGTTTGATTGGAACAACACATTTTTAAAAATCTCTTATGTAACCTACGCATACACAATATAAAAAACAGAGTTTAGTTCAGAATAAATTTACCAGGCGCTAGTGTGATATTAATTTTGAATTGCTTGCCTTAACTTAACACATGGACTAGATATAGGGTGTCCCAGAAAGTCTAGGCACGACTACTGCACAAATGGTGTACTATCCCCAACATTTCTCTCAGTCAATTAGCGAAATTGAAAGGTGTAAGCATCGGAGCCGTTCAAAACGCAATTCGGAAGTATGGTGATGAAGCAACTTTCCAGGACAAGCAAAAATCTGGACGTAAACCGAACCCTGTTGACCGAAATCTGGATCGGAAAATCGTGCAAGCAAGAAGCCAAAGCGGAGTGAAAAACAAGTCACATCCGTCAAACCGAGGGCTCGGAAGTTATACGACCAATTGCTGTGCGGAAAATCGGTGTGCGTGATAATGGACGATGAATCGTATAAAATACGTTAAATTTGATTACAAAACTCTTCTTGGTGATCAATACTACACCGTTCGTGATGGCCTAAGTGTTGACGACGCGGATAAGTCGATTTTGGTATGCTTTCCAAACCGTTTGTGACAACGGAGACAATGACAACCGATGAACCCGCTAAACTGTCCCCAGGCCAGGCCAATCGAAACTTTTTGGACCCTGACCAAAGCATATTTGCGGAAACATGTAAAGGCAGCGGATTCCATTACAAAGTTTGCGAAAGGCTGGGAAAAAATATCCAATATTGTTGGAAAGGCATCTGTGCTGAATGAATAGCGTGAAGTAAAAAATCGACTCCTTGGCTAACAACTGATTGAATCTCGGATTTTCTACGTTTAACTGTCAGAGAATACTATAGAGAACATGGGTACGAATTAAAAATCGAATTTGCTGTAAACAGAGTCTCGTTATTGTTTTTTAAAATCTTGCTTAGACATTCTAGGACACCGTATAGAAAGTTCCCGTCTTGAGTAAAGTTGTTCAGATTCAAGTTAAAAGTTCAGCTCAGAGTTGACTCACCAGCTGCCGCTCGTATAACATTCATTTTGAATGGTTTGCCCTAACTTAACAGATTAGATAGAAGTCTCCCGTCTTGGGCAAAGTTGTTCAGAATTTACTCATTAGTTCGCACTATTGCTTCACGTTGTGTCGAGCATTTTGGTTTCAGCTGACAGCTTGCCTGAAACCTTCTATCTGTTTTCGGCAAAGTTTTTAAGACGAGCTAAAACAATTATATGGTAATCATCATAGTTAAGAATTCACTCAACAGAGACCGATGGAACTTAACTTTAGTTTATATTTATTGCTTTTATTCTACATTTTATCTAATAATGTTATCGCTCTCTTCAGCTACCTTGTTCAGAAAAAAATAATCCAACTCTGTTCAGAAGATTCCTGTCATCCACATTTTGAAAGAAATACAATTCAATCTAAGCTTTCGGTTATTTAAAAATGTTTTTTTCCAAAGATAAGATACGGTTTATATCAGTCACTTTTGTTCATCAATAGTCTAGGATGATGATGATGGTCGCACCTCTTACTCCTACAAAGGTTTGAGCTGGACGATTTATCTTTAAGATAATTAAATATGACATTTTAACCAGGTTAGCACATAAAATCTAACTGGTTTCAGATATAAATTCCCTCTAGAGTTTACAGTTGCTTTACAGCGATATAAATGTGGAAAAGCTCAGGCGTCCACCTCTTAGCTCGCCTTTTTGTCCACCTAAAATATTCATAAGTATTACAAGCAATCAAGAGTTAATGAACAATCAACAAAGCATCCTATTACACTAGCAACCCCGCAATCTGATGCTATCATAATTTTCAGCAATGTCAGGAATGCTCACGAACCCCTAACATTTGCCTGAAAACTTACTACTAACTCAAGGTATCTTCCAAATAAACTTCAAAATTGATTTTTTTTTTATCAAATGTTAAATTCAGTCCTCTATATCCGTAATACGCGCGTCAAACCTCTGTAGACTAATTTTTTTTAAATTAATCTATTATTAAATCAAATATTAAAAATCCATCATCACCATCGGGGCGAACAGAAATAGTTTTTGCAGTGCTACAATAATTATTAAAAAAGTCGTTATGATAGCTATCCATATATAATCCGTTAGAGGTAACTTCGTCAAGATACATAATTTGTCAATTCATAAAAAAAATCACTGGATAACTGTTCAAAAGACAGTTTTAATGTGTGAAATGAAGTGTCTTTTAAATTCTGTAAGTGTTGCTGAACGTTTGATTTGTCTAGGCATCTAATTGAAAACATTTATTCCTTTATAATATAATGAATTTTGTGAAGCACAACTCAAGAAATACGGTGTTCTTATTTCAACCGCGTTTCTAGTATTATATCTATGAAAGCCACTTCCTCTTTCAATTCGATCACACAAATATCGAGGCAGCAAACCGTTAACTACTTTAAAAATGAACACCATAGTCAAATATACAATTCTTTGCTTCAACGACAACGATTGTTAGGCATCTAGCATCAAAGTTGAGGAAGTGAATCTATTCCATCTCAATATCAAACGCATTATTTTATTCTGCAAGCGCTGTAATCTCGATATTTGTGTTGCATTGGCCAGAAATAAAATGGAAGGGCAAAAGTCAAGATGAGGAGAGATGATTGATTTGTATAGCTGTATTTTACTGGCAATAGTTAAATCGTTTTTCATGCGAAATAGAATTCCATACTTCTTGGTAATTTTCTTGATGACATTGTCAATGTGAGAGTTGAACTTATGTGTGTCATCAATAATCTCGCCAAGATATTTAATCTCCAGAACGGGATCAATAGTCAAATCATCAATTACAACAGAGACGTTCTCATTCACTCTATTTCGTGAAATTACCATAAATTTAGTTTTACTTGTATTTCATTTCAACTGCTTATACTTCAACCATCTACTTAGAGAACGCAAATTTTCATTCAAGTGTGAAATGGCATCATCTAAATCCTTAGCTGCAATGAATAACACACTATCATCTGCAAAAAGATTAATGTCGCAATATCGTAAAACACGTCGCAAGTCATTAATATACATAATAAATAACAGGGCCCTAATACCCTTCCCTGGGGCACTCCAAGGTTATTCTTCACGGGACTGGAAACATCATTAAAAACAGTCCGTTGAGTTCTGTCAGACAAATAGCTTTCAAACCATTTATATGCAGTACTCGTAATTCCAAAGCACTCGATTGATCTGAACAATAAGGGGCTAAAATTGTTTCAAAAGCTCGTTTAAGATAAAAAAAAAAAAAACAGCAGCAATCGTATTTTTACACTCCAAGTTATTTTTCCACTTCGTTTATACCAAATTTAACGGAGTTTCACAAGAATGACCTTCCCGATATCCCGATTATTCTGGTATCAACAAACGATTACTATTTAAATACTCCAACAGCTGGCCTTTAACAACAAGTTATAAAATTTTCTCTAATGTGTGCAACATGTTTATGGGACGAAACTCTTCGGCTTTCATCGTTCCAACAACTTTTTGAACTAAGGATTCCTTCCACTAAGGATTCCTTCCAAATTTATGGCACATGTTTGTAATGATTTATTAATAAGGTCCAGCAAGATGTGGTCAATGACATGGAAGCAATCTTGAATAACTCTAGCATTGACATTATTCACTCCAGCCGATTTTCCTAATGAATAACAAATAACTCTAAGTTCATCTAAGAGATGAACTAGCCTCAGGCTAAAAATCTCTATAATAAAGGAAAAAAAAAAAAAAAATCTAAGTTCATCTAATGTAATTGGGTGAAAACCTTCAAATCTACAGCTACGATTAACTGGCTGTTTTATTTCGTCAGGTTCATCGACCAATTTAATGGATTGATTAATAAATGAAACACTTTCGACACAATAATCACTAAACTTCGATGCAATTACTTGTTCTGACTGTTCTAATGTGCCATTAAAAGTTACGGACCGCGGTTTGCAATTACTAGGTTTTAATAAAGATTTCAAAATTTTCCATAACTCTTTGCTGTTGTTTTGACGTTGATCAATCTTCCTTTGAACATATTCACAACGAGTTTTCTTTATCGATTGTGAATACTTATTACGCGCAATTGTGTACCTATTCTAATGATTGTCATTATTTGATCTACAAAACTTTTTGTACCATTTGTCCCTTTTCCGTTTAAGACGCAAAAGATCCAAATTGTTCCAGCTGTTCGAGTGTTTCAAAGAAACAAACTTTTGCTCAACTAGTTGACTGGTACACGTTTCCAAAGCGTTATTAAGAACAGCTGTAGATTCATTTAAGTTACCGGCCGCGAAGGGAAAATCCAGGCTTTTCTCAACAAGATTCGAAACAGCTTGCTTCGAATATTTCCTCCAGCACTTCAATTTTACAAAACTATCGTTATCGTTAGCATTAATCACTAAGGTCCCATGAGCGGTTACTTTCAAATCAGTATCCATAACTGAACTAATGGAATCAAAATTGGAATAAACGTGGTCAATTGAAGTTCTACTGTGCCTGGAAATACGCGTATATCCGAATAACTTTACCGAAGAAGGAAACCTTCTATCTAGTCCATATGCTAAGTTAGGACAAATAATACAAAGAAAATGTCACACTAATGCTGCCTGTTGAGTGAATTCTGAACTTTACTCCTAACCTTAGGATAAGTCTTGTCCATCTGATCAACTTTGCCAAAGACGGAGACCTTCTATCTAGTCCATATCAGTTAGAGAAAACAAAGGAAAATTAATGTTACACTAAAATAGCGTCACCTGGTGAGCTATTCTGAGCTGAACTTTTTACCATAATATAGGTCTTGTCCATGTCAACAATTTTGCCGAATACGCGAGCTTTCTATCTAGTCAAGAACTGGCGTGCACAGGGTGGGGCAAGGTGGGGCAATTGCCCCACCTTTTATAAATAAGATTTTTATTTCCACGTTAATAAAATTATGATATAAAATAAATTTCTTGATTACTTGATTTGAAGGTAAAATAATTTCATTTCATAATATAAGGGCACTGGAAACCTTTTATTGTGTAAATTCCCTTGAGATGGTGCCTGAAAATTGCACCACAAAGGTGCATGAAGGGACAAACTTCGATGACATTTTTTGGTTAAAAAATTGCACCACAGTGGCGCATTCAAAAAATTCTGGTGTTTTTTTTCAAGGTTCATGGAGGATTAAAAGAAGAGGGTAAATTTAAGGTTTAATAAATTCACCCTCGTGGTGGTAAATCGAAGAAAAAGCTTTCTATTGAATATTTCTGGTGTAAAAATATCATCAAGGTGGTGCATGGAGGAACTAATCAAAATGAATAACTCTGGTGGAAAAATTGAATCACGCTAAAAATTTTGAGTAGCACATTTAACTGAAAATTTCTGGTGGAATGTTCGCAACACTGTGGTGAATGTAGAAGCAAGGTTTATTCATTTTTCTGGTGCATAATTTGCATCGTTCTGATGAATGCAAGCTTAATTGAAAATTTATGGTGGAAAATTTGCACCATTCTGGTGCATGAATAGGCAAAGCCTGAAAATTGCACCACAAAGGAAATGGTGAATGGTGAAACAAACTTCACTGACAATTTTTGGTGCAGCGTTCTGGTGAATGGAGGAGCATGCTTTATTGAAAATTTCTGGTGAAAAATTTGATTCGCTCTGATAAATGAAATGAACAGAATATTTCTGGTGGAAAACTTGCACTGGTATGGTAAATGAAGGCACAAGCTTTATTTAAAATTAAGCTATATTGAAAATTTATGGTGGAAAATCTGCACCGTTCTTTTGTTATTACATTTGCAACAACCTTCTGGTTTAAAAGTTGCACCATTCTGATGATTGGAGGGAAACTGGTTTACTTAAAATTTATGATGAAAAATCTGAAAATTTTTGATGAAAAACCTGCAACATTCTGATGATAGGAGATGCAAGCTATATTAAAAATGTCTGCTGAAAATGGGAAAAGGAAACCTGCACCAAGCAGAAGATTGGAAAAGCAATTTTTATTGAACATTAACGGTGGAAAATTTGCATCGTTCTGGTCAATTGAAATTTTCTGGTTTAAAATTACCTGGGGGCAAGTTTGTATTGAAAATTTCTGGTGTAAGATTTGCAACAATCTGCTGCATGGAGGGGCAAGTTTAATTAAAAATTCCTTATGTAAAAAATTGCACAGTTCTTGTGAATGGAGGGGCAAGCTTTATTGAACATTTCTGAGAAGAACCTCAAGGGTATTGAATTCTGAGGACAGTTCCAAAAGAAAAGATTTCTGGGGATGATTCCATGAAAATTCTGCGAATAATTTCAAGTGAATCCTGCATAGTTCCATGATAATTTTGAAAAGAATACAGAGAGAATCCAATTTTGAATGAAATGTTGAGGAAAATTTCAAGGGAATTCCAAGGGTAATTTCAAGCTCATTCTGGGAATGAGAATTCAATGAAAATACTGTGGATAATTTCTAGTGCATCCTGCAGATAGTTCCAAGATAATTTCAAAAAGAATACCGAGAAAATCAATTTTTGAGTGAAATTCCAAAGGGATTTTAAGCAAAATTTCAAGCGAATTCCGAGGATAATTTCTAGCTCATTCTGGGAAAAATTTCTGAAACTCTAAAGGAATTTAAGTTCCAAGCTGTTATTAAAAAAAATCAAGAAGAGTTCTAAGTATAATTCCAGTGGACTTCTGAGGAGAATTTTAAAAGAGTTCTTAGAAGAGTTCTAAAAAAATCCGAGAAGAACCTGAAGAATATTGCAGGAATTTTGTGGAAAATTAGGGAATTTCAGTTCCAAGGTGTTGTGAGTAAAAGTCAAGAAGTTCTAAAAATAATTTCAGATTGAGAAGTATTTCATAAGAGCTCATAAAGTTCTAAAAATTTCGAAAAGAACCTTAAGGAATTCTAAGGATGGAATTTTTCGCAACTGTACATAGTATAAAGTCAGCTCTTGGATTCCCTAATTGAAAAGTAGGTATTAGTTTGCCATTGAATCTTGGTCTATTGTTGCCTTACTAAGAATTTGCCTAAGAATCTTCTCTGAAAATTTCAAGTCATTTGTTGCCGTCGTTAAAAAGTTACAGCAGTTTCTGTGCGTTGCAATAAGTTCGGGTTTGTCCATGATATCATCTTTATGCTGAATGTTCGGCATCATTTCCTGTCACCCCGGCTGGTACTTTGCGGCAGGGTTGACATGCTCAATCCTTCGCACAAGTCGTTATTCCGTTAACAATCCTGTACTCGCTTGTCAAAATAGTTTTGTGCGCTTTTGTTCCATTGGTTACACATTAAACCTTTTTAATGATCCTTTTAGCTTTGGCATTTAGGTTAAAATTTGAAAAAAAATAGAACTACAATTTTCGCTGAAAATGACCAAGTTCAACGGCCTCGCAACGGTAATAGTAAAGTGTAACTACAACAGCATATAATACCCCATACAAACTATGGCTTATATCATGTAATATAGACTGACTTGCAATGAGCACTCACATATAGAATTTCCAGGGAACACTAGATGTATGAGTGCTCATTGCAAGACAGCCTATATTACATAATATAGGCCATAGTCTGTACTACCCCGTTCACATTACAGCGTATATCACGTGATATACGCTGTCTTGCAATGAACACTCATACATCTAGTTTTCACTGGAAATCCTATGTATGTGTGCTCATTGCAAGACAGCTTATATTACGTGATATAGGCTGTAATGTGAACGGAGTATACGAGGCATCATAAGGCAAAGCGGCTACAAAACCGCTATATAATGGAACGTTTCATCGATATTGTGCGCATACTTAGCAAAGGTGGCCGACCACTTCGTGAACATTCTGGGAAAGTGTGCCTCCTAGTTGGTCTTTCTTTCCTTTATTTAACGTCGGTCTCTGTTCCGCAATCTAGTGCCAATCACCGACGGACATCGATTGCCATCCATTGACGGCAATCGAAAGTGCAGGAAGGCAGCTTCCACACCTGCGTAGAATATCAATGTAATGTTGCGGAACATTGCGAAAACCTTGCGAGGAAAACCAGTGGCAATCATCACTGATCAAGATTGGATTGATCAAGAGCAATATAGTGTTTGTTCACTGCTATGCGCACTGTTTGAACCTTGTACTTGTCGACGCAGTGTGCATGCGAAAGGCAAACATACTTTTGAACATAAAAACCAATGAATGATCCATACAATATTGGAAAACGTTCCATAAAAAACATCCAAATGATCCATAAAACTTCGGAGAAAATCCTTAAAAAAGTGTGAATGATCCATAAAAAATATCAATATGATCCATATTTAATGTAAAATTTAGCAACACAATTGTAAAAATGTACCGCTAAATTTCTAAGGAATGAGCATTGAAATTGTACGAATTACCCATAAACATATTGAAATTGATCCATAATACATTCAGCAGTGAACCTTAAACTAAAGAAAGTGATCCATAGAAAATCATGTTTGCGCACTTAAAAATATAGCCATGTTCGTATTAATGAAAGCAACTTCCTCAGAGCAGTCTCGTTTTGGACAGCTTGAAGCTAAAATAGGTTTTATTAAACTAATATAAAATCAAAACCAATCTTAATGCTTATAAGGTGGCAAAAGGAACCAAGAAGTCTGTCCCAAAGAAACCACCTAGTAGAAATAATAGAGCGAGGAGTGATGCCGCAACCGAATCTGGAAAAGGAAGTACCAATGAGGTCAGCCTGGAAGAATCCCTAGACCAGTTGCTGCAGGAGAAAAGCGCAAATAAGAAAGCGCTGGAGGAAGAGAAATTCCTCCATGAAAAGCGATAGGAGGCTGAACGGGAGATTTTCAAACCGAGAGTTATATTCCGTCACTCTTTCAACAAAGATTTGGCTAGATTTAGCATTTAGGGATTCAATTATTATTTTAGTTAAGCACGCAAACGATGTAGAATGAGCTACTTACTAGTTACTTAGGGTAAATTATGTATATAGCGTTTAGGAACAAATTGTAGGTTACCAGATTTTAGGATCAAATTGTAGTATCTAGATTAAGCAAATATAGGGTTATTAAATTCAATATTTGCACGAATTCCACCTCCAACTAACCTACTTCAGTAGCTACATAGAGGTAACTTTAAGACCAGAAGGTCCCGAAGAAATATGCTCAACTTTTTGGCTAAGCTCTGGTACTATCTTCGGTCCCAAGCTTATCGATGCACCCCTAAAAAACACGAGAAAATCCACGAGCCCCTCATTTTACCTGTCAAACTTTCATAGCGAATCAAAACAAACATTGTGTAGTACTAGAATTTTGACTAGAATGGGGTACGTTAATCGATTTGCTTGGGACCAATAGGCAAGTCAAGTAGTGAGCCAATTTAAAATCGTTAGTTTCGTATTGATTGTTGGTAGCTAGTTCACTACAAATAACTACAATTTAATTAAACGATAGGTATATTAATAAATTTAGGCAATTAAAATAATTTAGCTGTAAACGTTTTTTAGATGGTTTGAAATTGTATCTTGTTTTCCTCTTTTTTTCTCGTTCATACTCCGACCTATCTAAGGTTTGGTTCAACGGAACTGTGAGTTCACAGTTCCGTTGAACCAAACCTGATGTCTGTCATTTCTGACAGCGACCGTTACCGTAGCTCTCTGAATCCCCCACAGGGTTGTCACTGGGATTGGCGGTACAGGGATATCCCGATATTCCGAACAGCCATGATCCATAAATTAGACGTATATAATTCACGTTTTGGACACTGTTTTATTAATTTTGATCCATAAACCATGAAAAATTGCTCCACCCTGGGCATTGGCATAACCTTGAGGATTGCTTAACTGCAACCAGGTCCCAGGGCTTGTCTGTATCTTTACATTTTGAAAGATGCACACTAGTGATGCCAGTTGTGATGTAGCGGACCAAAGTTTGTTTTGATTTAACTATTAGCCAAAATTAAATAATTATGTAGTTTAGAATTATAGTATAAAATATGAATTGTTTCTTTTAAATAATTGAGTCTAATAGTTATAAAAATGTAAAAAATTAATTTCCATTATTTGGCTTAAAACTTTTGGAATGCAACATCACACAGATACTACCTTTGAATTTGGCTTGATCGAGTGGCGATTTTGTTTTCTCTTTTCTTTTATTTAGATCAATACGATGTAGTTTTGAAGAAAACAACGATATCAACTATATTCCTTCTCGGATGAAGACAGCGAAGATGATTTCCTTATGAGCGAATTTGAAGACGACGAGAGCGCAAACAAAACGACTGTTCTACCGCAAATCACTCTTTACTACTACTATTCAATATTACTTCCTCGATTTCTCGTAAAATAGGCAGTCATTCATCGGTTTCATTTATTAGCATTCAGTGGAGTTTTTGCTTTTATTTGTACCACCTTTGGTGCCTTTTAAGTTTTCACCAACCTCGATCATTATTAACAGGTAAATATTCATTTTATTAAATTACTATATTATACTGTCATTACTGTTAACAATATCATTGCAACTAATTCAATTAGGCATATTCAATTGACCTGCATCGGGTTATTATTTTGCATGTAATGATATGGGAAAAGGGGGGACTCACGATTCAGCATGGAGAGTGTATGGGAGCCGTTCTAGGGGTTGGTTGGGGCATGTGGTTCATTTTAGACATTATAGTCTGACGTGAGAACCATGTTCCACTCAAGTTCTGGAATTTGGCCTTGAGACTTGAGATCTGGCCTTCATAAGACCCCCTTCTGTCTCGCAAAATCAAAAATCAAAATCAAATAAACCATGAAAAATTGCTCCATTACTACTTAACTACTTAGATTTACTGTCCTGCCGCGTTTTTAGGTAGATGTGCGGAGCGATGGTCAAGCGTCTAGAATTAGCTTCCAAAAGAAGCTTCTATAATAATCTTCTTAAGAAAAAATGAAAAAAAAATGTTAATTTTATGGATCATACCTAGGGTAGGTGTTCCAGTTGTTGGTAGACGTGCTTATTTTGGTGTGTCCCAATTATAGTCTATATCTCGGTCTATATACATATGTTTTTTAATTTGATCAAAATAAACCTTGGAAAATTGCTACATAACTGCGTAGCTACTCAGATTTACTGTTCTGCCCGTGTTTTTTTTGTCTTAAGAATATTATTATAGAATCTTCTTTTGAAAGGTAATTCTAGACGCTTGCCCGTCGCTTCGCACATCTACCTTAAATACACGGGTAGGACAGTAAATCTAAGTAGATAAGCAGTGGAGCAATTTTTCAAGGTTTATGGATCAAAATTAAAAAAAACAGTGTCCTAAACATGAATAATATACGTCTAATTTATGGATCATGCCTATATTTTTAAGTGTGCAAACTTGATTTTTTATGGATCACTTTTTTTAGTTTAAGGTTCATTGCTGAATGTTTTATGGATCAATTGCAATATGTTTATGGGTAATTCGTACAATTCCAATGCTCATTATTTAGAAATTTAGTGGTACATTTTTACAATTGTGTTGCTAAATTTCACATAAAATATTGATAATATTGATATTTTTTATGGATCATCCACACTTTTTTAGGGATTTTCTCCGATGTTTTAAGGATCATTTGGATGTTTTTAATGGAACGTTTTTCAATATTTTATGGATCGTTTTATCAATTCTAAAGGTGCAAACTTAGGGCTGCCCATGCGAAAGGAGAATGCGATTATTATTGGTCATTCATGTCGGTTTGTCGGTGCTATCACCACCATGTGACGTGACTTCAGCTGAATCCAACCACCAAGGCAACAACATTGCAGCAAATGTATCATTTCGGTTATTATTGCAACCATTTGACGAACCGATCATCATCGACATCGTCGATGGGATTAAACAGTTTGCATTGCAGAAGATCACCGGAGCAAAAAAAAAAGCTAAAAAGAACAGTAGGGAAACAGTGGTGGATGGACAGCACCATCCACCAAGCACTTTGGAGTACTCCCCATCCTCAGATTAAATGCACCATAGAAGAAAAAAATTGCCCCTCCTTAACAAGATTCCTGTGCACACTAGTGCATTAAGTTAAGCAAACAATTCAAAATGAATGTCACACTAGCGCTGCCTGGTGAGTGATTTCGGAACTAATCTATTTTTCTTAAGATAGGTCTTGTCCATCTGAACAACTTTGCTGAAGATGGGAACCATTGATATAAGCAGCATCTGTAGATAGCGTTATATGATGTCTATATAAGATGGCGCAACTTGATCATTTTTGTTTTAGCGAAATTTAGTGAGTCAATTCTGTCATACTATCCACAGTTTTTAAGACCTTGTATTTCTGAATATCATTGCAGAAGAAAGCAACATCCTATTTGGTTGGGATCTCGTGATATAAATATCTCTAACATCAAAATATGCCACCACACCCATGAGTATATTTTTACAATGACCGCTCCCTATGATAGATCCGCCTTCTAAAATAATTTTTGATAATTCAAACTGAAAGTATATTCAACTTATTTTACAAAACATTTGCGATTTAAAAAACCCGTTGAACCTTCGCTGAGATATAACAATTTGATTTTGGGGTCAAATTGACCCCAAGATACAGACAACGTATTTTTTGTGAATGGTGTCTGTCCCTCAATTATCAACTTTTCCCCGATTTACGGTACCGGTAATGAATGGATATTGTCTTTGAACGATACCTTTGCTAGACATTGGATGTACAAGACCAACAGTAATAAAGAATATAAACATATTTCATTACGAGATGCGTCATTGTATGCTGAAATAGTAATTCAGTGATGACTATTCAGAAGTTCCCCCCTGCCGAGAACCCATCAATCAGTATGGGTTCGATTATCGTCACGCCAACATGGAATGGGTTGGCCGTAGGGCCAAACCGGCAAGAGCTGTCGACGATGTTGTTGACATACTGTTGTTGTCGACACTTACGACACCTCTCAAACGGCACGATTGGTACTCTACGGTGTGAGAGAGGATGTAGAAAAAAACACGAACTGAAACGCGGCACTACTATTAACATGTTAATCTCATCATCACCACACACACGGCGTTTGCTCACAATGTTGTTTGCTCTATACAGCTACGAGCGTTGCTTGCTCAACAACGAGCGCAACATAGTGGAAAATAGCTCTATCCGGGAGGAGATACGATGGTGCCTTTTTCTGGTAGTTTTACACAGGAACTTGCACATGAACCTAACAGCATCGTAGCATCGATGCAACAGCCAACAACAGCACCATCGTATGTACCGTTCGGTGAAAGTGCGAACGGAGTTAGTTTCACGGCACTCTTCTGACAGGGTAGAAACGGTTCCTGGAATGATGGAACACTGATATCGTTTTATGGCAGGTGTCTACCATTGCACATCGAAAGTAACATAAACGGGAATTGCATGCTCTGGAGCATGCTTACACTGACATTTACAAGGCAGACTGTAGTGATTTCACCCTATCAAGCGATTGAACCTGTTGCTTGCTTCATTCAACTAGGAGCCGCTGTGCTGCATCGAAATCAGTTGTAGCTGGGGTGGTCACGAGCTTGCAATCAAATTCTCTAAACAACTAAATGCCACGTTCTCGCTTGGCACGCCACCATCGAGTGAAATAGTAAAGCATTTTCACGTGCCTTGCGGTTGAAACTCGAAACCGTTCCAGGATTCATTTTCACATTGACCACTAAGTTGCATGTTGAAATGAGAAACATGTTTATGTCGCAACAGGAAACGATAGCAGCTGAATGCTTGTACTACATGAAAGAATTTGCATTTACATCACTGCGAGCATGCATTGTTCACGTTCGATTTCATTTGACGTCGAGCTTTAAAGGACAACACGTTTGCACTAAAGATGTAATGCTCCAGCTTCTACGAATGTTATATGAAGTATAAAACCGTTAGGAACCAATCCGCGGCAAATGGTCCTTAATCATCATATCACCAATTAGGCAGCCCACAAAGTGGTACGGCACCCCCAGTCGTGTTAGTTGGAATCAGATAGGGTCGCAACCAACAGGTAAGTTTCAGCTGATGATGGTAGGCTCGCAAATAGGAGCCGGTACTTCCGGGGCCCGATTCGACCAACCGTACACCGCCACCGACCGGTTTATCTGCACCGAAAGTTGCATGACTGTTGTATGCAGGTTCGTTGGGTGGATCTAAGTCGCACCGCTTCGAACCGACGACATCGGTATGAGCAGCTGTGCCAGCGGAAGCATTAAAACGAAAACAGAGGAAAAGTTAAGCTTATATTTTCCGCCTGAAATGTCGAGAAAACTTCCTGGCCTCCACTCGGCGACGGCGATGACGACCAACGATTGCCGACGTAGTAAGACCGACGAAAGAGTTGGCTTATGGAGGAGAGGGGCACCTTTATTGGGCCCATTCTCGACCATCAGACCAGTTCGTTGCAATGCCAGAAACAAAAGCCACCTACACTCACTACTGTTCTAACCTCCCTCGTCGATGGGTTGTACAGAAAAAGCAATGATGTTGGATGGCTTTCTATAGGGAGAAGGAAAAAAAAATGCCTGTTCCTTGGAGGGAGAGAACGGGAACAAAAAAAAATTAACGATGGAGTAAAAGAGCGCGGCCCGTTGAAATGAAAGTTGCATTTAATTTTATAAATGGCATTCGAGGAATGCGCTTTCTGAGGTGGAAAAAAAGCTAAAAGAAAACTTTTGCTATTAGCAGTCCACTCGGTGGGCTTGTGATGTGGATAGAAAAGTAGCCTGCTGAACGGTGATTGTAAGCTTAAAAATAATATTAATAAATTATAACCATGAAGATTAAACATATAATATCACTTCTCTAACCAAGGATCCCAAAACCTCAAGGTGTTATGTTAAATCATAAAAAAAGGATTAGTAACTTCCATTGAATTCCACTAGCTTAATTGCTTATCCTTGAAAAATACGCGTATTTTGTCTATAACGTGAAGACTTCATCAGTGTCTTCTACTAAAGATTGTACTCAAAAAAAAAAAATGCAACGCTTTTTTTTTGTGCATAACTTTATATTGCACGGGTATTTTTTTTAAATTTTGAATAAAACTAGTTTAGAGTGTAATGTATACATCTAATCTAATCTTATCTAATCTAATCTAATCTAATCTAATCTAATCTAATCTAATCTAATACAAACGCAGCCAGTACGAGAAAGCATCCTAGAAAATGATTAGGTTAGATGAGGTCTAATCATTTTTCTTGTCTAATTGATGTTTACAGCATATCTGATATATGATATAAACATCAGGTCTACTACGTTGTATTTGCCGCAAAGATGATTCTTGGAAATGAATGGGAACATTTCTTGAATCTACAGGGGTGGAAGGATGTGTGGACATACCGTACCAAACGCTCCGAGTTACTATGTGTAGTTGTGTGTGTAAATGTGCAAATATTTATACAATATGAAAGAATCATAAAATAATGCAATGGAAGGATCTTACCGAATTTTTTCATATGTTGGTAATGATTCTTTTGCGTTTAAAAGTTTCATTGGATACATCCGCTCCTTGTTTATCATGGGGTTTGGGATGCAGTTCCTCGTCATTGCTCGTGGTTATGTTTAGTGATGTGATGGAGATTATTTCTTTCACTATAAACTACTACGCCTGGCTGATCCGTCAGCCTTGCATCTAGCTGGAACCGCAAGCAAGCAAATCAATTGCCTCCTCGCTCGAATCCTTCGTTGTGTGTGGTTCCGATAGATACGCGCCCATTTTGGCTTGCAGACAGCAGCACTTTGCAGGAGAAAATTTGCACGTTCGATTTTAACCTACTTTCACTGGATATCACCGTTACCTCCTGGACTTATTTTGTACCTTCGGGATTCCAGATCGTTATGCACTTGTAACTAAACCCAAACGGACACGATTCAATGCGTACATTAGAAAATTCAGCGGAGATCTGCTTTTTCGCAACGGTTTGTACACTCGCAGTAATCTTAAAAACTCTTTCGATCCTATTTTTTTTAATAACCAAACACAGCACTAATAAACACACGCGAAATTATTGAAAAAGTTTTCAGGTGTCCAAAATGCACCAGCTAAAGGACTTATTGCCGTTTAGAGTGTAATGTATACATGTGCAAAATCTCATAACAATCTGTCGAGTGCTTATCGAGATGGCAAGAAGTGCTTCGACAAATAATGCGGTCGTGGAAAATCCAGGCCAGTCCCGCAGGTGGATCGCGAAACAGTTTTGAATCGACAATTCAACCGTGTCCCGTGTGGTAAAATCGTTCAAGAAGACCCAGACGACCCAGCGGTGAGCTGGCAGTGGAAGAAAAGCGAAGACGACCGATTTCGTGAACGCAAGGAAGGTGAGGGATTACTTCAAACGCAATCCGAACGTTCGATTCGGAGCGTGGCCAAGAAGGTAAACTCTTCCGTCTGATTCATCCAGCAAACAAAGAAGCGGGCCGGACTTCATGTCTTCAAGATAAAGAAGGCGCCTAACCGAATCGATAAACAGAATACAATGGCCAAATCCCTCGTCAGGAAGCTGTACCGCGAGTGGTTGCTGCAGCCGAAACGCATCGTAATGGACGACGAGACGTACATTAACGCGGACACTAAGCAGATCGTTGGCAAGTCCCTGGCCTGGATGTTCCGGAAGAAGAAGGTCGACAAATTTACCAAGAAGTACTTAGTGTGGCAAGCGATCTGTGGGTGCGTCAAATTCAGCAAGTCGTACATAACGACCGGCACCATCAACGGCCAAATATATAAAGAAGAATACCTCGAGAAGCACCTGCTGTCCTTCCTCCGGTCCCAGAAAGATGACACTCTGTTTTGGCCGGATCTGGCATCGTGCCATTACGCGAAACCGGTGATGGAGTGGAACGAAGCCAACGATGTTGTTTTTGTGCCGAAGGAGGCAAATCCGCCAAACTCACCAGAACTTCGCCCAATACAAACATTCAGGGCGATTATGAAGGGCAAGCTCCGGAAAACAGGGAAGGTCTTCAACAACGACAATTGTTTGAAGAAAGAATGGATGAAAGTGTGTAAGAAAGATGGCGCAAGTGTTGTTCAGGATTTGATGGGTAGCGTTAAGTTCAAGGTACGGGCTTTAGCCTAAGAGAAGGGATTGAATATACCAACTTTGCAAAAAATATACTTAATATGTGTTTATTTATTCCCTGAGAGTTGCAAAAAAAAAAGGATTTAAAATGAATTTTTGGTGATTATTTTTGTCTATTGCATTTTTTTCAAGTACAGTCTTTAATACTCCAGTCGAGTACACTAGTCGGCAGGGTTTTACGCCCTTCGACCAAATGCAATGGTTTTTCCTCGCTGAATCCAAATAAGCTTCTTCCAAGGAACCGCTTCCAGTGGTTTCATTGTATGGCAGTATCGTTAATGGGGGCAGGGTGCTTCCATTGCAGCAATAGATGAAAAACGTGGTCAGTACTCACACATTCATCACGAAACGGTTGCTTTCCAAAGTCGACGTCGCATCGACCGAAAGAACTGCTGATGAAGAAAAATGAAGAGGACCACACAATGGTTGCTGCCGAGTAAACAGACGATCGTGTGACACTTATTGAGAGTGCATTCTTAGCTACGATTACCTAAAATGATCGGTATTTTTACCGATAAAAATCGTTACTTTTTACTATAAATAAGCTATTTTTTACAATAAGTAAATTAAATGATTTTTAACGTTAATTATTGGTAATCCATTATTAGTGATAATTTAGGTAGGGGAATTTACGTATTCTCGGCAACCTAAGCAGCGACCTTCTTTCTATAGCCTTTTTCTCTAAGGAACGCACACATATGCAGTATTGGTTTGTTTACAATCTTTTGCTGCCAGCTGCTCTAACAATTTCAGTCGAAAGAATTGTCAAAAACTGTTTTGAAACGCTTTTACAAAGCTCCAATCTTCTCTAGTGAGAGCGAGTATTGTCGGCAACCAGTTTTTCTTCGGCAGCCGTTCCATTTGAACTGCATGTAAATCTGCTGTTCTATTATCGGCAACTCGAAATCAGCTACAATTTGTAGTGCGTGTGTTGCATTTCAAGAAAACCTTGCTAGGTTGCTTTTTCTCAGTGGTAAAAATATAGTAAATTGAAGCTGAAAGCATAAAGAATCGTTTGCATGCATTCAGCGAAGTTTTTTTTCGTAAGAAAATCCAGTGAAAATAGTGTTTAAATTTGTGTTGCCGAAAATAGTCTGTCATGCCGAAGCCGTCATTTCCCCTATGTGCACTTTCTTCGATTATCGGTAATTTTTACCAATATCTAGGTATTCTTTACCGAATTTAAGGTATGTGCATCTTAGCGTGTGGCCTGCTTCTGTCGACAGCCGAGTGAACACGGATTGCCCGTTCTGTCAAGCTGATTTCCTGCTCCATCTTTTGAAAGTTTGGCTTTAATTTTATAGAATGGACCATGTTAAGCCCATACGTGACGGTTGATTTCTTTAATTGCGCACATTTGTTAATAAAAGCGGATTGGAATTCACAAAAGTACTTATTTTCTTGGAAATATTGTGTACTTGTTCTGCCAAGTTGGATTTCTGGTCCGTCGTTTGAAAGCTAGGCCGTCCTTTGTTTGGTTTTCCAAATCTGCAAACTCAATAATCTTCGTAAATATGGCTTGGGGGGTGTTTTGTTTTCCAGATCCTTAAACCCACCCCACCTCCGTTGCTATTTGTCGCAGACGAAATGTGATGGTACATCAAGGGGTAAGTAACTCATCACAGTGTGCCAAAAGTAGATTTGGCACAGCTTGGGCACATCCATCGGCACACCTTCGGCACAATCTCATAGGCATTGGATTTTTCATTAAATAAAATGGAGCACTGCATGCCAGCTGTCATTGAAGTTGTTCAAAACATTACGTGCTGTTTGACTGTGTATTAGAAACATACTCTAATTGAATATACTGGCGGAACTCAGACCAGCAATTCACTTCTCGGTTCACATTTAAATTCGAAATGTAGCCTTCCGAGGGTTCTCGATTGCTATCGATGCCGGTGACAAGTCTTTCTGCTACTGCACTAATGGAGTGTTCTACGAACCGGAATGCAAGAACAATTTGGGATGAATTGGATCATTGGCGGTTGGAGACGGAAAACTCAAAGGAGAAGATTGCTGGCTAATAAAGAACTCCTGGTCCAACTACTGCGGCAACGATGGATATGCTTTGATAGCGGTGAAGGATAACAACTGTGGCCTTACCACCGATGTAACGTATGTAAATTGAGATTTCTGTTTAAATTAGAATTAAGTAAAAAAGTAGTTTTATTCTCGGATATGAGTCATCTTATACGAGATGGAATAATTGGTTTTTAATTGGTCATCTACCAAACCACTGGTACTACGATCGAATTCTCCTGGCACTCCAACCCGATGGCAAAACCGAACGTCTTAGTTTGGGATCATCCTTCTTGGCATAATGCATTCCGACGTCGAAAACCTCCGAGAGCTTCTTACCCAGAATCATCACCATCAGCAGTTCCTCTTCCAAATTGATCAGAAAGGTGTAGTGGTTCTGAATCGTATCCATCACATTGCCCTGCAACGTTCGAACGACATTGGAGCAGTAAGACTTGTAACGCGCATCCAGAGCACAGATGATCGATTCGAAATGCAGATAGTTCTTATCTCTGAATGCACTGAACTTCAAGCTGCAATTGTCACTCGACTGGATAATCGCCGGGTAGCACATGTCCTACTAGTTGGTATCCGCAACGGAGACGTACTTTTTGTCCGTCAGAGCCTGCTTGACACCCTTCGACAGTTTAGCATGTTTTAATTTCTTATCAGCATCGATAGTCTCCATGATGTGATCCTTGAGGTACTTGTTGAATACGTCTACCGTCACCAAGCAGGCCTTCTTGATGATGATAACCTCGGAGCCCTCCTTGAAGCACAAAATGTACCCGTCTGGGACGCTGATGTCCACCGTGTCGAAGCTCTTGTCCTTGACGAAGGCTCGCCACGATTCACAGAATTCATCCGAGAAGTTGTCCTTGGAGAAGACGCCCAACGTTTTACCATCCTTGGATCCCTTGATCCCCTCCAGCGGCTTTTCAAAATTGGCCTTGTCTTTGTCGTTCTTATCCCGAACCAACAGCTTCACCGACAGAATGCCCTCCTCACCGTCCTTCTCGATCTGTTTCAAGAAGTCGATCTTCTCGTATCCCAGCAGCCAGGTCTGCAGCGAGGTGGATTTGCTGTAGATGGTTTCCTCGTCTACGTCAACCGCCGTCAGAATGCAATCCACCTTTTGCAGCGAATCATCGTGGGATAACTCAGTTTCCTTCCAGTTGGCGTAGAGGCGAGCATGATATTGAACATTCTCGGGGCCGTTCATCGCATCCAAGGGTTTTCGATGCGGGGACACTTCCGGTTGTTCTCCGGCTTTTTTTATTTGGTACATCTCGCCAGCATTCCTTCTTGGTTGTCGCTAGACCGATGTTATCCGTGCGATTGTAAACGAAAAAAATTCAAGCTGTCAGAAATACAGGACTACCAAATATACCATAATATTCGTATTTAACAAAAAATCGCAGCTTGTTTTATGACCGGCACTGCTTTCACAATCGGTACACTTGCGGCACACTTGCGAAACACGCATGTTGACGCAAGATTGGTGTGCGGAGTAACCTACACCTTGTGGTACATCATATTTTAAAAGTTACACAAAGTGCAACAAAGGTATAAAGCCATGTTGCCTAGATATAAAGCCACGATTTAAAGGGTGTACGATATTTTAATACCCAATTTTTTTCATAAACTAGGCCTAAATCATGATTATGGTTTCCAAACCTTTAAATAAACTAGTAAATATGGATCAATCGCGATTTGAAGGGTGTTTAGGTGTTCGAGATTTTATACTCGATATAACGTAACTGTCACTTTTGACTTACATCGCTGATTTCTCGCAAACAATTATTCAAACAAACAAAGTAATAACACCATCGGACAGATAAGATAGTCTCCCATCTAATTTTGTCCTTTTTGGCAAGTAATATTTCACCATATTTTTGACACGATTGAAGTGCATCCACTTTGATGTGATATCAAAAAAAAAATTCTTCTGTGAATGGATGGATCTAATGTCACTGTTCTCTGTGGAAAGTGTGGCAATCTTCTACGCCATTACCATGCACGCCAGCAAACCACTTTGTATTCTTTGGGACTCTGCAAGTGTTCTAACAGCTTTGGAATCCCCGACATCCTTGGATCCAAGGGAACTTCTTACGAATTTGGATTCCTAAAAAAATGCACGAACGAACGCATGTTTGCATTGCCTCCAGCCTTGTGGTCAGACACATTAAATCATATGGGAATTCAAGAGAAAGATGATTGGTGGCCATTTGTTTTTTTTTTGTAGCCGGCTATTTTTAGCTTCTCGGAAAACGGAAAACAGCTGCTGACTCTTCGGGAATTGGGAAATATTGTGGTTAATAAGTTGAGTTTTGACAGTTAATAATAAGAATATTATTTTTTTTTATCTTCTATAAATCATAGAAAAGATTAACCATTTATTTCAATATTGTTGCATGTATCGAAATAGCTATCAGCACGAGTCGATGTTTATCCAACGAGATTTTCCGAGTTGGATAATTACGAAGAGTGCTGCAAAAATTGTGTTTTGCAATGAGTCGCATACAACATTTTTTGCACTCAAGGGAGTGTCGAAGTGTAGTATTTTCTGAAAAGCAGTTCGAAAAGTAGCATAACTCTAGATAGAGCTGGAATTAGGGGGTAAAAGCTTTTTCAAATTTGCTGGAGTTCACCTCAACATGTATAAATCACTTGGAAAATAGGGCTCAAGTAGATACCGTTTATACCGATCTGAAAGCGGCATTCGATTGCATCGATCATGGTATTCTTCTACGGAAAATGTCTCGCCTGGGAATTTCGGATGGTTTGGTTGATTGGCTGAAATCATATCTTTCCAACAGAACACTTCGTGTCAAGCTGGGTTCGTGCACTTCATCACCATTTGCTGCAACCTCCGGTGTTCCCCAGGGCAGCAATTTAGGACCATTGCTGTTCACAATCTTCTTCAACGATGTGACGCTCCTCTTGCCGAGTGGTTGTGTGCTCATATACGCCGATGATCTCAAACTATACATTGTTGTCAAGAACGTCGAGGATTGCCGTCAGCTCCAAGCAATGTTAGACCAATTTGTTGATTGGTGCCGCTTAAACAAGCTTTCCGTCAGTATATCAAAATGTGTGGTCATGACATTTAATCGCACAAGAACGCCAATCGTATTCGATTACTCAATTGATGGATTTCTACTAGAAAGAGTAGAACAAGTAAGCGACCTAGGTGTAATGCTGGACCCTAAACTTACGTTTGACTTACACCGTTCAATGGTAATCACTAAGGCTAATCGTCAGCTTGGTTTTATATCAAGAATCTCAAGAGATTTTTCGGATCCGTACTGTTTAAAAGCACTGTACTGTTCACTCGTTCGTCCGATTATCGAGACTGCATCTGTTGTTTGGACTCCCTACCAACTTTCCTGGAACATCAGAATAGAACGTATCCAAAAAACAGTCATTCGTCGAGCATTAAGACAACTTCCTTGGAGAGAACCACTAAACTTACCTCCGTATGCGGAGAGATGTCGCTTGCTAAGCATGGACACGTTACAACGACGGCGACAAATTCAACAGGCAACATTCGTCGCGAAGTTATTAAGTGGTGAAATTGACTCTCTTGCTTGAACTTTCGTGCGCCAAGCAGATTTCTACGCTCAACGTTCCTATTGCGTCAAGACTCACACCGCTCTTCTTTTGGACAACATGAACCTGTTACGAGTATGATTCGCACGTTTTCTACAGTTGAAGAGTTGTTCGAGTTTGGGGAACCTGCTGCTCAATTCCAGAGACGTATTATTAACTCCAGATACATTTAGTATTTGTTATGGCTTCTGGTTCATTAAGACTTATTGTCAGATGGATGTATTAAATAAAAATAAAAATAAAATAAAATAAACAATGACTTCTCTCGATGATTCCTCGAAATGGCTCTCGCTGGCAAATCGACATCACCATCAAGTAGAGGAAAACTTCTGCTACCCGATGGATGTGTTGGTTTGTGTAGGCGTGCCTTGAATTCCTAGAAATCAACGATAGAAGTCATTGTTTACAAAGTATGTTACGCCCTAATTCCAGCTCTATCTAGAACTATGCTTCTTTTCGACACTGTTATTTTAGCATGGAAGAGTAGGCCGTTACGTTATTCAAATGAGTAAAAAGTACCAGTTTTCAGCACTGAGTGTCAAAAAATGTTGTAAGGTCTGTATCAACATTAATCTGGACACCTTTAAATCATTGTAACTTTTGTAATATTGCACGTAGGAGTAAAAAATGTTGCTGAAGTATAGCTGGGAGTTATTGATGAAAAAGACTATGATTTGTGTTAAGTACGGGAGCTTGCAAAACAATTGGATTTACCTAAATCCACTGTTCACGGTGTGCTGAAATCATTTTCGGAACGAGAAGTGATAAAAACATTAGATGTGCTGATCCTGTCATGGACCGAAAGGTGAAGAGGATATTCAAAGAAAACCCGAATCTCACTGTGTTTTTTTCAAAAATCAAAACAGAGTTTGAAGCTGAAGTCGTATAAAGTAAAAACAGTTCAAAATCGCAACGACAAACAGAATTTGACAGTCAAATCACGGGCTCGACGTTTATACTGCGAAGATTTGACAAAGTTATCATGCATTGTTATGGACGATGAAACTTATGTCCTGGAGGATTTCAAGCAGTTCCCAGGGCTGGCTTTCTATTTTGCTATGGCCAAAAACTACTACAGCTGAGTAATGCAGAACGAAGAAGGCATCGAAATTTTCCAAAACAAAACCTTATTTGGCAAGCAATTTGCACGTGTGGCCGAAAGAGTAAATCTTTAGTCACTACAGGTACGATCAACAAGGAGATTTATCAGAAAGAGTTCCTGCAGAAGAGATTGCTACCCTTCATCAAAAGCCACAAAGAAAACCCTTTGTTATGGCCCAATTTGGCATGATGCCATTATGCTAAAACTGCGATGGAGTGGTATGAATCAAATAAATATTGTACCAAAAACCGCAAATCCGCTAAATTGTCCAGAGTTATGCCCAAACGAGAGATATTGGGCCCTGATGAAGCGGAAGCTTTCTGGAAAGAAACAAGGAATTAAAGATAGCAAACACTTCCAACAAATTTGGCCAAAGATGGCCACCACGGTATCTGACGAGTCTGTACAAACCCTAATGGATGGAGATAAGCGCAAAGTTCGGAAATTATATGCAAACACCGAATAACTTTGTTTTGTCTTCGTGAATTTTTAAATCATATCCCATAAATCTGAAATAAGCAACTACAATAGAAGTATGCGAAATTTGTGTTTTACTTAAGTTTTGATGTGTTCGGATCATTGTGGATACAGACCTTATGAATGCACCAAATGAATGTAAGTGATTTAATCATTTCCAGTATTAAAAAACAGGTTTTTTTTCGAATATCCGACACACAAAGTTGTTACTTAGCTAAATTGGAGGGTGAGCTTCCAGGTTTCATGGCATAGTGCATCTTAATCGAACATCCGTATACACGAAAAACTAAAATATTAGAAAAATCACATTTTCCCCAATGAATATTTTAAACTACACAGATTATGGAACAAGAGGTATGTTAAAGGGCGAACACGAAATTATTGCGACACCGAAAATGTCATGCCAATTTTCTTATAATGTTTAGAATCAAACCAAAATTTTAGGGTAGTTTTATACATATATTTACTTCAAAAATCAAAAGAAAAGTTAATCGATGGAGACTTGAGTGTAAAATTGAACGCATTTTCGCTTGATGCCCTCCATCAAAGTCTTTACAGTGTCATCCGGTACCAGTTCCTCAGTTTTTTTTCCATTTTTTTAACATGTCCTTCTCGACTTTGACTGTCTTCTTGCTCTTCCGAAGTTCCCGCTTCATTATTGCCCAGTACTGCTCCACCGGGCGCAGCTCCGGACAGTTTGGTGGATTCATGTCCTTTGGAACAAAATGGACAGAATTGGCCTCATACCACTCCAGGACACTTTTAAAATAGTGGCATGATGCCAAATCTGGCCAAAATAGCGGAGCTTCGTCGTGCTGCTGCAAGAACGGCAAAAGGCGCTTCTCGAGGCACTCAGATTTGTAGATCTCGCCATTTACTGTGCCCTTTGTCACGAAAGGCTCACTCCTCAGTCCGCAAGAGCAGATGGCCTGCCAAATGAGATATTTGGAGGCGAACTTCGACATTTTCTTCTTCTTAAATTTGTCGTCCACATCGAACTTGCTCTTGCCGGTGAAAAACTCCAACCCCGGAATTTACTTAAAATCGGCTTTTATATACGTTTCGTCGTCCATCACACAGCAGCCATATTTTGTCAGCATCTTCTCGTAGAGCTTCCGTGCCCGAGTTTTAGCCGTCGATTGTTGCCGCTCATCGCGGTTTGGGAAGTTCTGTACCTTGTATGTATGTAGTCCAGCTCTCTTCTTTGCATTCTGGACGTAGCTCTGCGACATGCCGATCTTTTTAGCCAAATCACGACTTGAGACGTTGGGATTTGCTTTAATCATCCGCTTTACCTTTCCCTCCGTCTTTTTGTTCTCCGGTCCCGGTTTTCTTCCAGCTCCTTTGCCGTGGTCCAACGTCAACCGCTCCTGGAACCGCTTCAACACTCTGGAGACGGTTGAATGGTGAATGTTCAACATTTTTCCCAACTGCCGGTGCGACAGGTCAGGAAATTCCAGGTGTTTGGAAAGAATTTGTTCTCTCAACTCGCGTTGGTTCACCTCCATTTTCGTTGAATCGAAAAACACGACTTCGAGTTTGACAGCATGTACACAATACACATCAATGAGAAAGTGTGCAAAATTTGGTTGATTTTTACCCAATGGTAAAAAAGTTATGCCCTGTTGAATGTGTCGCAATAATTTCGTGTTCGCCCTTTACTATGATCATACGGAATACATTTTTAGGCAAATTAACTTTTTATAGAAGTCACCTTTAAACAAAGCATGCTTCATATAATCGAAGAAAATACACTAAAGAGAGAAAAGACTCTTACATTGCAGTATCCCTCTACTTTGCTCTAGGATACTACATTGCTGAACTGAAGAAAGCTTTAAATTTTTATGTTAGCCTTATATCACCATCATATTGCACTTTTTGCATTAGAGGGCACGATAGTAACTTGGGCGGTTTAAGTATTCTCCACAAAAATCCCACATCGCCAACTCGTCAAGCTCGCCATTCCTTCCGCAGACACAGAAACTATACTCAGGTAGCCCTCTTTTCCGAGTAATGAAAATGTATAGTGAAATTGCACCCTGTCGATGGGCGCTACTGGCCGGCTCAATTACATTGCTTTCACCGGCGATTCCAAGCCAAGAGCGAATGGATGATGAAGAACCTACTAGAGGCGTATTTATGGCTTAGCACATGCTGCAAGTGGTGCACTGCAATGGCGATGGGTTGGTGTGTAGGTAGCTACCGGCAGCAGATGGTTGGAGATAAAAGCTCAAAAGTTAACGCTAGAGGAGCGAGAGGAAAAACTGGCACTAACTTTATACTTTATACGACTGCGGCAGCCAGGTCAAAGTTGAAATTAAAGGAAGTTCCGAGGTGTAACCAGCCAGTAAAACCGAAATCATTAGAGTGTTCATAGAACATCGCAAACATGCAAACCATTTCGTCCGCTGAAGTCACGCAATCGCATCCTGTACATGTGAGCGAATGAAACCATTCTCGTGCTTTTTTCACACTCATCCAATTCCAATTCCAATTCCCGTTGTGTAAGGTAGGCATGCTAATGCTAAACACCTTTAATGTTGTTAAATCAACGCCATCATCGGCTCTACCGCATTATTATTGTGTAGCGTCAATATCAGCTTTTACGGCGGTAATTTGCAGGGAAAGCGTCAGTTTTAAAAGAAACAATAAGCCAATTATTCTACATGCTTAAACGACCATGAATAAATCAAAACCATTGGCACAGCGTCGAAGCAATATAGGTACGGCAGCGTGTGTGTGTGTTTGAATGCATGGCACAGCAGGCACTTCATGTGTTTATGTGAGCACAATACTCGTCTGCCATACATAGCTGTTCAACAGTTACTTGAGGGGGTTTTCGCTGGTATGCATGATTTATTTTTTACCCCGCGGTTTTTTGTCATGCCGAAGGAATACCACACACGGTGTACTTTGGCATGAATTGGACCGTTTGACTGCCTATCAAAGCAATAAGCATGCATGATGATTATTTGATGAATTCATTTGGGGGATTGTAAATTTTTTATGGATCGAACAAATGGTACCTACATGGCGGTTCGGGGGAAGATATTTGTGGATGGCAGTGTTGGATAGAACTTTGAATTTTGCATTTGCTTGCATGGTTTATTAATTGAAGAAAGAATAAGACAAAAACTGTATTATGTTGGTTGTTGTTGTTGCTATACCTAATACATGGCTGGTCACAATTTCTGAAACCAAATGATTTTTTTGAAAAATATCGAATACGCCATTTTTAAAAATTAGACAAGAGTCAAAATGGCTGAATTCTAGCATAAACTTGGTTCATCGCCTAGTGAACCGTAAACCATCATGGATCTTGGAGTGGGTTAAATAAAATCGATTCGTCAGTTGTCATGGATTTGCTCGAGGGCCTGATTGGCGGCCATGTATTTTTTTTAATTAATTTTTGACGAACATTTGTGATGTTTTTTCAGTGTGTATTTTTTTGAAAAGGCAATCCAGCTTCCTTCAAATTGATGTCACACGTCATTTTGATTAAATGAGCCGTTTTTAGAGCTATAGTTTTTTTTAGAAAAATATCAAATACACCATTTTGAAAAATTCTTCGAGAGTCAAGATGGCGGAATTCCTGCACAACCTTGATTCATTGCCCCTAGCGAACAATTATGCAAAGTTTCATGGAATTCGGAGTGGTATGATTTTTTGTAATTGTTGCTTATGGGCAATGATCCACATTTTTGAAACAAAATTCTTCCATTTTGGATCTTATTGAATTTTGAAAATGGAACCTTAGTAATTTTTCAAAAAATTGAATCGTGATCAAAATTTTGAGACACAGTTGTGGATATGGATGGATATGATGATAGTGTCCTTCTGGAAAAATGATCAAAAAATGATTCAGTCCGCATGTGCTCTCTTGCCGTGCGGATCTGTTTGCTTTTTGCTGAAGGAAGTGTTACTACTACCTAAAGCTACAACAAATTTAAACAGCACTTTTCAGTGCTCAACCTGTAAAATTTCTACCTTTTTCAACTCTTATTCCTCTTCGATCCTTGTTTGGACCCTACCCGTGGTAATCCTGCTTGGATATCGATTTGGAAAATTCCTCTTCGATCCTTCAGATTCTTATAGTAATCTGCTTGGAAGTCGATTTGGATAAAAATTTACTGCCGCCATGGCGCCTAAACGCAAAAGAAAGGGGCAAACTCTTGACCCCCCTTCTGATGAAATTAATTTGAGTAATCAATTTGATTTGCTCACGGATGATGAGAATGATCCATCATCCAAGAGAAATTCTAGTAAACTTTCCCGGCTTAATGCCAAGAAGGAAAAGATTCCCCCTATTGTGATAACCACTTTCGATTTCCATGCTCTTCGCATGGAACTTTTGAACTTCGTGAAAGTTTTGTTTTCACTACAAATTGGACGTCGGAGTGAATGCCGTGTATTGGCTGAAACCTTGGACGGATTCAAATGTCTTCTCAATTATCTTACTGAGAAGCAGCACAAATTTTTTACTTACAACACCAAAACTGAACGTGTGTTCAAGGTTGTCATGAAAGGGCTGCCCAGTGGTGAATCCCTGGATCACATCAAAGATGAACTGGCAAAATTACTTGGAGTTGTGCCACTCCAAGTAATCAAAATGAAAATGAAATCCCGTCCTGGCGATTCGCGCAACGGGATTTCTAATGATTTTTATTTAGTTCACTTCAAGTCTAGTGAACTAAACAACCTTAAGGCCTTAGAAAAAGCTAGCCTTATGCTCCATGTCCGAGTGAAGTGGGAACACTTCAGGAAGACTGGAGGAAATTTCCAAAACCTCACCCAGTGCCGTAAGTTCCAGGGATGGGGTCACGGAACTAAAAATTGATACATGCCAGCTAAATGCATGAATTGTGGTGATTCCTCTCACGCAAAGGACGACTGTCCTGTGAAGGAAGATCCTAAGAAATTTAATTGTTCAAATTGTGGGGAAAACCACAAATCTAATTTTTGGGAATGTAAGACTCGCAAAGCGATCCTTCAATCTCGTTCTAAGCGACAGGTAGGAAACGCTCCACGTTTCCGATCAGGTATAAATTACTCTGCTGTTAACAACGGTCAGCGAGGAACAAATTCTACATTCGTACCCGTAGGTACAAATATCACCCCTGCTTCAAATTTTTCATCTGTACCTACTAACCCTCGCTGCTAACAATGTTCAGCGAGTTAATGGAGCTATCTATGCTGCTATTGCAGCGGGTAGAAATCAAAATACTAACCAACGTAATTCTAACGGAAATTTTGACAATTTTGACTTAGGAAGCACTACTGCCCCTGAAATGGAATTTTTACAGAAATCATTAATTGACATGATTTCTGATATGATTAAATCTAACTCCATGTTTGATGCTATTCAAACTGGAGTAAAATTTGCAAACCATATTGTCATGACTTTAAAATTCAGTAATGGATTTTAAAGCATTAAATATTTTAAATTGGAATGCTCGATCTCTTAAAGATAATGAAGACGAGCTATTTAGCTTTTTGAGAGTTCATAACGTGCATATTGCCTTTATAACTGAAACGTTCCTTAAACCTGACCATAAGGTTAAGAAGGACGCAAATAACTTGGTTTATAGAAATGATCGTCTTGATGGACCCTGTGGTGGCGTTGCCATCATTATTCATAGACGAATCAAACATAAAATTCTTTCTTCATTTGAAACCAAAGTTTTTGAAACTTTGGGAGTTTCTGTTGAAACAAAATTTGGACAACTTACGTTTATAGCTGCCTATTTGCCATTCCAATGGGTAGGTCAGCAAAAGAATTTTCTCAAGGGTGACCTCCAGAAACTTACCCGTCATAGGTCTAAATTCTTCATTATTGGTGATTTTAATGCAAAACACCGCTCATGGAATAATGCTCAAAGCAATTCCAATGGTAATATTCTGTTTGATGATTGTTCTGCAGGTTATTACACTATTCAATATCCAAACAGCCCAACATGCTTTTCTTCTGCAAGAAATCCCTCCACTATTGATTTGGTCTTAACAGATTCATGTCAACATTGTAGCCAATTGGTTACCCATGCTGACTTCGGTTCTGATCACCTTCCAGTAACTTTTGAAATATCCCAAGAAATAATTTTTAATCCCAACAGCTCTACTTTCAATTACCATAGAGCCGATTGGGAGCAATATCGAACATTTATGGAATATAACTTCGATCCAAACATTCCTTTGCAAACCAAAGATGAAATTAATTATGCTCTTGAATCTCTGACTACTTCTATAGTTGAATCAAGAGCTGCCTCAGTACCAAAATGCGAGGTTAAATTCGATTCAATTATAATAGACGACGATCTTCAGCTCTTGACTGAAAAATGTCCGTAGGAGACAATATCAAAGAACACGCGATCCTGCCATGAAAGTTATCTGGCGGGATTTGCTAAAACAAATTAAAAAGCGATTCTCTGCCCTGAGGAACAAAACTTTTGAAAATAATGTTTTTAAATTAGACCCGAGTTCCAAACCCTTTTGGAAACTCACAAAATTTTTGAAAAAAACTTCAAAAGCCTATTCCAGCGCTTAAAGAAGGTGGTAAAATTTTGATCACAAATTTGGAAAAAGCTCAGAAACTTGCTAAGCAATTCGAGAGTTCCCATAATTCCAGTTTGGGTCTTACTAGTCCTATTGAGAATCAGGTTGCTCGGGATTATCTGAATATTTTCTCTCGGGAAAATATGTTTGATGATTTCTGGGGGACTAATTTGGACGAAGTAAGATCCATAACTAAAAAGTTTCATAATATGAAAGCTCCAGGTGATGATGCAATTTTCTATACCTTCATCAAAAAACTTCCAAAGAGTACCTTGTCTTTCTTGGTAAAATTATTTAACAGATGTTTCCATTTGGCATACTTTCCAGATAAATGGAAAAATGCAAAAGTTGTTCCAATTTTGAAGCCGGATAAAAATCCAGCTGAAGTATCTAGCTACCGTCCAATAAGTTTGCTTTCTTCAATAAGTAAACTTTTTGAAAAGATAATTTTAAATAGAATGATGCTTCACATCAATACGAACTCAATTTTTGAAAATGAGCAGTTTGAATTTCGCCATGGGCATTCAACTACTCATCAACTCTTAAGAGTTACCAATTTAATTCGTTCAAACAAATCTGAAGGTCACTCAACTGGAGTTGCTCTTCTTGAAATAGAAAAAGCATTCGACAGTGTTTGGCACGAAGGTTTGATTGCTCAATTGAAAAAGTTTAATTTTCCACTTTATATTATGAAATTAGTTCAAAATTATTTAACTGACAGAACTCTGCATGTAAATTATCAAAATTCCAAATCTGATCGACTACCTGTTAGAGCAGGAGTTCCTCAGGGTAGCATTCTTGGGCCTATACTGTATAACATTTTCACTTCGGACCTCCCTGATTTGCCTCAGGGTTGCCACAAATCTTTGTTCGCTGATGACACAGGAATTTCCGCTAAAGGAAGAAGTCTTTGTGTTATTTGCAGCAGACTGCAGAAAAGTTTAGATATTTTCTTTTCTTATTTCCAAAAATGGAAGATTTCTCCCAACGCTTCCAAAACTCAACTTATAATATTTCCACATAAGCCTAGAGCTTCCTTTTTGAAACCTAGTAGTAGTCACATAGTCACTATGAACGGAGCTCCTATTTCCTGGTCAAACCAAGTGAAATATCTTGGATTAATACTTGACCAAAAATTAACTTTTAAAGATCACATTGAGGGCATTCAAGCCAAATGTAACAAATATATAAAATGTTTGTATCCTCTTATAAACAGGAAATCCAAACTTTGCCTAACGAATAAACTTCTAATATTTAAACATGTTTTTAGACCAACCATGCTTTATGCTGTTCCAATATGGTCTAGTTGTTGCACTACCAGGAAAAAAGCACTTCAAAGAATTCTGAACAAAGTTCTGAAGATGATTTTGATGTTACGTCCGTGGTACAGTACTACCGAGGTTCATAGAATTTCGAATGTTGAGACTTTACAACAAATGTCCAACAAAACTAATTAATAATTTCGAGCAAAAATCGTTGCAATCCTCAATTGCAACGATTAATTCTCTTTATACTTAGATAAGATTTAGTTTAAGTTTTTAGTTTTAAAATTTCAATTGTTATACTGACATGCAGGTTTAAAAAACCTGTTGAAAATACTGAATTGCCAAGGCAGGAACAATAATGCATCTAGACGAAAATGTCGGTGATAGTTCGGAAAAAAAACTGTAATCTATTCGCAAAATTTTTTCAAGAAATTTATACGACATTTTCTGAAGAAGATCGTGACCGCGATTATTTTGCATTTTATCCAGAATTTTCAAGGGACATTGGCCTCAATCAACTTCAAGTGCAGGACATTTTGCAGGCTTTAAAAAATTTAGATGCCTCAAAAGGTCCTGGACCTGACGGAATTCCTCCAGTATTTATTAAATGTCTAGCAATGGAACTCACTGCTCCATTGTTTTGGCTTTTTAATATGTCCCTGGAATCCGGAACCTTCCCTAAAATTTGGAAAAGCTCATTTCTAGTACCTATCTTTAAATCTGGTCGAAAATCTGACGTACGTAATTATCGTGGTATAGCCATTATCTCTTGCATTCCTAAGCTTTTCGAGTCAATTATCAACGAAAAATTATTTCTCCAAATCAAAAATAGAATTACTGACATGCAACGCGGCTTTTTCAAGGGTCGTTCGACCTCGACCAACTTACTTGAATTTATAGACTATTCATTGAATGCAATGGATAATGGAAACCACGTAGAAGCTCTCTATACAGACTTTAGCAAGGCATTTGACCGCATTAACATACCAATGTTACTCTTTAAACTGCAAAAAATTGGAATTAAGTCAGGGCTCCTGAAATGGCTTGAATCATATTTAACTAACCGCCAACAAATAATTAAATTCAACGGAAAGAAATCGAGCCCAATTCAAGTCACTTCAGGCGTCCCCCAAGGCTCTCATTTGGGACCTCTCCTTTTTATTCTATACGTAAACGACATATCTTACATTCTCAAAAAACTTAAATTGCTTATTTATGCCGACGACATGAAGCTCTTTTTGGAAATAAGAAATGAAGAAGACATCAATATATTCCGGAATGAAATACACATATTCTACATATGGTGCAAAAAAAGTCTACTAGAATTGAATGTAAAAAAATGTAACTTAATATCATTTAGTAGAAAAAGAACAACTTCAAATATTTCAATTGCATTAGGAAATCAAACTGTAGACAAATGTGAAAGAGTTAGGGATTTAGGAATTATCTTAGACTCTAAGCTAACTTTCATAGACCATTACAATACAATTATTCACAGGGCAAATAACATGCTAGGCTTTATCAAGCGCTTTTGCTATAACTTTCAGGACCCTTACACAATTAAAACACTATATATTGCCTATGTGAGGTCAATACTGGAATATTGCAGTATTGTATGGTCTCCATTTTCAATCACGCACGAAGAAAGATTAGAATCAGTACAAAAACAATTTCTATTATACGCTCGTCGTAAATTAGGTTCGACTTCATTTCCTCTTCCATCATATGAAGCACGCTGCATGCTTATAAACATACAAACATTAAAAGAGCGTCGTGAATATGCAATGGTTTCATTTGTAAATGATATCGTTTCGCAGCGAATTGACTCAACAGAACTTTTATCAAAATTAAACTTCCATGCACCCACTCGGCAACTCCGAAATCGAAATTTATTTGCCATAAAACATCATCGCACAAATTTTGCAAAATATGGGCCATTAAACCGCATGATGGCCTCTTACAATAAACACTGCGAAACCATTGACTTTACAATGTCTCGGCATAAACTAAAGCAATATTTTTATTCCATAAGAAATAACAACTCATAAAAGAAAAGACAAGAAAGCTGACACTACTTTTTTATATAAATATATATTTAAGAAAACAAAACTGTATTAATTGTACTAGTCTACGTTGGTTGACGAAATAAATAAATAAAAAAAAATAAATAAAAAAAAAAATGTAAAAACACTTAGCTATATATCATAACAATTAAGGCTGGCAAGTTACTGTAGTAACTGGAGCGACCTAGGTTAAAATGAAATGTAATTCATTTTGAATTTGGAACAAATAAAGAGTTAAAAAAAAATCAAAAAATGATTGAAATTTAAATTTAAAGCTAGTTAGACATTTGTGTTCATGAGATTGTGCTTGGCGATCTCTATAGGCACTCTACTGACAGATCGATCATCAAATTTTAACATTCCTGCATTATCGACAGTATCGATCAATCGATTTTCTAACAAAAATTAATCATAGTTGCCAGAACTTATGTTCGATCGACGCATTTTGTAATTAAATAAATCTTTAGTTAGGTTGGTAAAATCCAAGCAATTTACCGTTCCACAATAATTTTTAAGTGGCGAATTCCACCATCGCTACCTGCTGAATACGGTGATGGGTAGGAGTGCTACTTTTGTTTTTGTGAAGAATGTGTGTAAAAAAACTTTGTTTTCTAGCTTTTAAATTAAAGCTACGCACCAAACATATAATCGATTCATTATCTACAAAGTCATTGGTGTATTTTATGTTTTCTGTTTGACATGACGAAAATAGGTGCTTATACCGAAATAGTTCTCTATCGTATTTCATCCAGACCTCTTCAGTGTATTGATATTAATACTGGACACTCATAATCAAAATGCAAGGCACTAAATAAGTATGTACTTAGTCGCTTATTAGCCTCCGTACAGCATTCATAACTTGCCTGCACATGTATAGGTGGTATGGTCGATTGATCAAAGCGTTTCTTTGCCTACTTCACCTATGGTCCACTTCTTTGTTAATGACATCCTTCAGATAGGTTTAAATAACGATCAAAGAACGCAAATTGATTTTCAATCCTGAGCTACTATGACCGTTCTTTCTGCTTCAAACTTAGAATAACGGTTTAATTGCTCATTCCATTTCCACAACTCAACACTGTTGCTATTGCCGTCAATGCCCGCATGCATCAACCAACAAACCAAGTTTATCATAATTTACTCCCCCGCAGGCAAACCCGTCAAAGCAACATATCACACTGCGGTAAACTATTCACACCTTCGGAGATGCTGCGATGCTGAGAGAAATCGTTCATCACCGGAGTAACTCACTCGGAGATACGGCAAGCTGCAGGCCATCATCAAACGGGCACGACGGTGGTGGCGCACCACAAAGCTGATGATGCTGCTCCTGGTGCTTGATCTATCGCCCACCACGTTCGCTCGGAGGAAAAGGTTCCAATGGAGGCGATTCCGAACCCCCTGCGGTAATTATAACTAACGCACACATACACACCGCATCCATAATCTTTTACGATTACAGTAATTACGACAACCGACGACTGCGCGACGGTACGGCGATGATGTGGGAAGTGTAGGCCAGACGCTTGTGTTTGGTACACACAACACTTTACAAATCCGGATGTGCTGCTGAGCATTTCCCATAAACTGTGACGCCCCATGGAGGTGCTTGAAATGGTCGCAATAAATAGGTTCGGCAAACTATGGGAATGTGCTGCATCGTTGATGGAAATGAGCATCATGAGCGTTTGAGCCTTGTAATTTCCGTTTGAAATGCGTTTTGCCAGGCCATACCTACACGTATTTGCATCGCACTTTGCCTGAAAGGGCAAGCAGCACGATGATGTGATTAATCTCTATGACAACGTCCGATGTAATTAGTCACCTTTGAAAGGAGATTCCATTTAGCAGAAGATGTGCAGGATAATTGGGTGGGATCGATTTGATGGGTTGCAGTAGAGTGGAAGGGAAGGAAGAAAGCGGCAAACTTGGTACCATTTCTACAAAGTGGTGTCCTTCAAGTTCTGGAATATCTATGTTTATGACTGGAATACATGCTAATGATTATTTGCCTAGATTACCGGGATTCAGGGATTTCTCGTTAAATCAAATTTATATTTCCCAAATCCAGGGACGATAAAAACTGATGGAAATTGAAAGCTGTAGCAGTGACAGTGGACAGTAGTGGAGAAGGTCGAAAGCTTGGCGGGTCCAATACATCATAGGTGCAGAGAAGGCAAGGGATACCAAATAATTGGAGATCAAATCCAAATCAGTTAACGTACCAAAATCCAGATTTTTTATTCATACTTCAGCTAAACATGGTGCATAAATATATGCGGAGTATATGTATTCAGAAGTCTTCATCATGCGATGATCGTCGATGTCATCAGACGCCGATATCAACAGAAATCCGAGGACGGAAGTGGAAGTGTCGCAGACACCAGTTTAACCCCTGTCCAGCAGCAGACGGGCCGAGACTATTGCGAGTGTCCAATCATTGAACCGAAGAATATGGGATTGTCCGGTCCGATTTGCTGATCCAGCTGCCTACACGTCATCATCATCTTCCAAAGGCTTTAAGTCTGTACTTCCATCGGCCCTTTTCAGGGCCATCAAGATTTGCCAAAATAGTTAAATTTCTGAACATGTCCCAACTAAAATTCATATCAAAAGTTTCTTTTCAGGGCAATCATACACACTTAGAAAAATTCATGTAAATTTAGGTGCTCTGAGACTGACATATACCAGCGTCAATTTTGACATAAATTTGAGTCATAACAAACGCGAAATATAGCTTAATCAAACGTACTTTTCGTCGAGCAACGAACTTTTCAGTCTCGGATTACTTAATATTACATGACATGTTTGTTTACGTCTCATCTTTTATGTCAAAGATGGATTCCGTCACTTGTAAAATTAGTTATTTCTAAGTGTGTAGTCATACTAAAGAGTATAAACAGAGAGAATCCCGCTCACGGTTGTTTCTAGTGATGTCCGATTACTACTCGGTTAATCGAGCTGATCAATTATCTGTTAAAATCATCGATTAATTTTTAATCGATTATTCAATGCCTCGATTAACTGCTAATCGATTAATTGACTTCTATTATTGTACGGTTTTTTAAATTTTCATTGGAAGAGTTGAATTTATTTTAGTATATATAGATCGCCAAGCCAACAGAGCATCGACTAAACTATGTTCCATCCCAACTTGAAGTTCAGAGCGTCTATTATCTAAAGCAGGTCAGACAATAACAGAGCTACACTCAAAAAATTTGTTACATAAATTTCACTGGAAAAAAAAACACGTAACCTAATATTATAAATTATCTGAAAAGTACATGACGTTAATAAAATTCATTACAAATTATATTAAAATCAATGTGATAAGCTTTGAAACTTAGATGAAATATACATAAATTTCAAGTGAATTTCATGTCAGATCATTTCACTTAGATTCTACATGAACTTATAGTGTGAAAATTTCTAAGTGGTGATAGCATAAACAAAACCTTATGTGGCGTCCGAGCGGTGCATTGCTGACGACCGGTTGCCAGGTTTGCAAATTCCATTGGATTTGTTTAATTTTCTGAATAGTAAGTTGTTTTATTTTCGTCATCATACAACATTTACTAATCATATATTTTTGTAGAACGAGGAATCGACTAGTTTGATTTCCTCACCATCTCACCCGAAAGTTTGGCAGAGGAAATGCAGCTGGCTGGGAGCGGCTGGCAGTTGCATTGCATTGAATTGTATGTTTTTCCGTGTGTATAAAATGTTATAGCGCTTTCTTGATGGTGGTTTCTGTGTTGCAATTATTTGACAACCGTTATAACATGTTATAACTCTCCAGTCTGGACAGCGTTTAAGGGGCTGTAGACACCCGAATAGAAATTGTAATGAAGGAAACATCAGCAGACATCTTCAAAACATTAGATTTTAATGTGTGTTGCCGTACCCTTAATGTATTCTGACTTCTATGTGACGTCCAAGTACATATCAATACATTAGCCTCAAACGTTACATTAGAATCAAACGTCTTGGCGATGTAAAATTTGACATCAGGAAACATACGTTCATATCAGAATTAAACGTTACATGAGAATCTAACTTCATTGCGATGTAATTTGTTGCACACCTAAAACATCAGAATACATCCAATGCCAACAGAACCATAGGTTACATTAGAACCAAAGTTCATGACGATGTAAATTGTTGCACGCATAAAACATTAGAATACATATCCTACTGCAGTTTTTTTTTAACTCATGACCCTCCCTCCTCCTGCGTAGACAATAGTCCATACAAAATTCGCCCTCCTAAACTGTCTACGTAGTTTATGAAAAGCCCCTAAATAGATTTAAGAAACCATCTGCATTAAGCTGAAAAAGAAAATAAATAATCAAATATCTATCCAGTTATTTTTATTATTTCAAAAAATCATTTTAGAACGCCCAACAACAGTTTGGATGCTACGAAGAAATTTACTAAAATTTAAGTGAAAGTGTAATAAAATTCAATAGAAAGTTCTATAAAATCTATGTTGCTAGAGAGCTTTTTGACGTTCAATCGGCGCACACTAATGCACAATTTAAATCGAACGAGTTCGAGCAAGAGGGAAACAGATTAGTGGGAAAACAAACCATTCCTTCATTCCTGTGTGGTAGATGGAGACAAACGATTAAACGTCAAACAGGTCTAGTGGATTGGGGAACGATCTTTTCGCTTTGAGTAATTTTCATTTAGATGTTACATGAAAATATAGTGAAATTTACTTCAAAGGCCTATAATCTTTAAAACCGATCTACATATGAAAAACGTTAAATTTAAGTGAAAAACTAGATGGAAAAAAATCTATATATGTTTTCATGTAACATCTAAGTGAAAATTTTTCTGAGTTTACTCAAATATGGACCAACAGGTCTGTGTCATAAAAAGGGAGAATAACAACGCTGAGAAACCATTTGTCTGGCCCTCATCTCAACATGATACTATTGCTACAATCTGTTGGAGAAGATGTTTGGTTCGAGTATTTTTTTCCAAGCAATGAGATTGCAGTCCAAAGTCAAAATCAATTCGTCATAAAGATGCATGTCACTATATTTCTAATAAAAATGTCAATAAGCGTTAAAGAGTAAAAGTGTATTTTATTGAATTGTTACATCACGAAACCATGATCACATGTTCCAAGGATGAATAATCTACAGCTAGTTAAAAGACGTTGATTTTCTTTGCTATAATTCGATGTCGATTACTATCAATAAAATAAATAATCTATCAGTAAATAATCGATTAGTTAGGTAAATCGGACATCACTGTTTCAGCATTATTATTCTACGTATTTATTAACATGTTCTCCTATCGATTTCTTGTACTTTTGTGTGTTCGTTCCTATCTCATATAGAGTTCTCCAGATGCACAGAAGTGTGCGTGAGACCGCGCGCTACCTTTTCAAGTAGTTGTGATAACGGGATACCTTTTCGTTTCTTCTTCTTCTTCATTTTTATATATATGGATGTTGAATTCTAGTATTCGTGAGATTGTGCTTGGAGATCTCTATATGTGTGCGATTTCTCTCTCCCTTAAGCTGGGTTTAGACAGGGCAAGTCAATTGAACGCGAATTGAACGTGTAAACTATGCCATTTGACTGACTTGATCAACTCACTTGAATTGAAAAAAATTGAACCAGGCTCAACTTTTCAAGCCAATTAAATTCAACTGAGTTGATCATTTGACTTCCCTAGTCTAAACCCAGCTTTACTTAAACTGGGCTTAGACAGGGAAAGTCAATTGATCAAGTCAGTTGAATTCAACTGACTTGAACGTGAATTGAACGTGTAAACCATGCCATTCAACTGACTTGATCAACTCACTTGAATTGAAAAAAGTTGAACCAGGCTCAACTTTTCAAGCCAATTGAATTTAACTGAGTTGATCATTTGACTTGCCTAGTCTAAACCCAGCTTAAGTGCTCATGTGCTATTACATGTCATGTGTGTGACGTCATTCTATCGGCAACTCAGCTCCAAACGAGTCTGCGCTCCTGGTGACAACGCGGTTGGCGTCGAAAATGTTACGCTCGCATATTTTACAGGCGGGAATGCCACATCCCGAGTTCCGGAAAAGTGTGTCACGGAAACTCGGCGCTACTCGCTCCTCAGTCTTAAACTGCACGGCGAATGAGAACGACCCAAATTTGAGTTTAGTTCACTCATAATCACCAAAAGTGCAGTAAAATTTGTCTCATGGTCTCCTGTGGAAAACCTAAAACATCTGCCGGAAAATGAGGAAATTGACGAAAATTTTATTCAGTCTCGAAGTAGTACCAATAGACTGAGTGAATCCAATCTTTACTTTTCTCAAATTCGGGAATTTTTCCCTGGAAAATCCTGGAAAACCTGGGAAAACAAGAGACAAATTTTACTCATCGCTGAGTTCCTGCACTTTTGGCGATTATGAGAGAACTAAACTCAAATTTGGGTCGTTCTCATTCGCCGTGTGCTAAAAAATCACGCCGTGGCACCCTCGCAGGACGACACACTTCAAAAAATAAAAAGGGCTTGACTCACCAGATGTTCGTTGGCTTACGCGATGGTCACAGTCGATGACCTATCGACGGGTTCGACGCACTCGCACGCCTTGGTGATCCGATGATGTCTTCCTACTGCCTACACTAAGGAATTTAATTCAAAATAGTAGTAGTAGTAGTAGTAAAATTTCGTTTATTTCTGTTGATTATGATGTATACATTGATTTAACATTTCAATTGATTAGCATATCTGGCTCTTCATCTTTGTTCATTGGATACTAATTTACAGAATACTCCTTGGTGGGTGTATTTTGTTTTAATTGAAAAAAATTGATAACCTACCTAACTACGAGTCTAACTTAACTAACGTGCCAGCTCACGTATGATCTGAAGATCTGATCTCAGACAGGTGTCTCTGAACCTTTCCAAGGAGACCGTTCGGCGCTCTTCGAGAGGCTGAAGGCCAGCCAGGCGGTGGACCTCAGAATTTCGGGTCCGTGGAGGACTGTTTAGGATCATGCTAAGGATCTTGTTCTGGATCCTTTGGAGTTTGAGGTGATAGCACATAGCACAACTCTCCCGGATTGGCGTTCCGTACTCAATGGTGGGGAGGATGATTTGCTTGTGGACGTCAAGCTTATTTTTAAGGGAAAGGGTGGACTTTCTGTTGCTAAGTGGGTAGAGCGACCTGTCCACATGGGACCGGTATAGCAACTTGCAGTCAAGAGTGAGACCAAGGTAGACGACTTCACTCGACCATTCAATGGGAGTGTTATCAAGGTGGACTTTTGAGTTACCAGGCGGAACAAGCCGAGGTGAGTTGGAGTGCGGAAATAGTATGGTCTGTGTTTTAGCTGCATTGATAAAAATCTTCCAGCTTTTGAAATAGTCGGATAGAACATCCAGGCCTGATTGGAGTTTTCTCGTCAGAGCACGGATCACTCGACCCTTATAGATGATGGAGGTGTCATCTGCGAACATTGACAGGATACCACCACCCGGCAGAGGAGGAACGGCTGACGTGAAGATGTTGAATAGGATAGGCTCAAGCAGGCTACCCCGAGGGACCCCTGCATCAAAGTTGAACGTATCAGAGGGGACATTGTTCAAGTAGACCTGGAATGATCTGCCCGACAAGTAGTTTTTGATGATCTTCACGAGGTAGATCGGAAAGTTGTATCGATGCAGCTTGTACACTAAATCATCATGCCAGACATTGCCGAACGCCTTCTCGACATCCAACAATGCCATGGCAGATGTATTGGAAACGGACTTATTCTGCTTGATGATGTTAGTACCCCGTGCGAGTTGGTGGATGGTAGAGTGGCCTTTCCTAAACCCGAATTGTTCTTTGAGTAAGATGTTATTTTCATTTGAAAACACCAGCAGACGGCTGAGTATCAATTTTTCGAATAGCTTCGAGATGGAGGACAAGAGGCTGACGGGGTGATAGCTTTTGGCACTGGTAGGGTCTTTTCCAGGCTTGTGAATTGGAATGACTTTGGCTAACTTCCAGCATGCAGGGAAGTTACCTAATCATCAAACACTTATTGAAGGCCACTGCAAGGTGCTTGAAGAAGTCAACACTCAAGTTTTTCAACTCGAGGTTGACCACTCCATCGACACCAGCGGCCTTTATGTTTTTGGTTGATTTAATCGCTGCTTATTACCTCATTAGCCGATATTCTACTTTCGTCAGGGACAACTACGGGGGTGGCAGCGACTCTAGACATTGCCTCTGATACTGCAGGCTCGTGGGGACTCACCATGGCGTGGCCAAGGTTATGTGAATTCACAAAGTGTTGCCCAAGAGCATTGGCCTTTTCAACTGGGGTTATAAGCAAAGATGGATCCGAATTTTGGTTAGAAGGGGAAAAGGGAGGAATGGGCCTCGGCTTATTTTTCAAAATCTTTGCCATTTTCCAGAATGGCTTAGCACCATCTGGGAGAGAGTGAATTTTGTTTGCAAAGTCCGCATTTCTGAGATCCACCATCCTGGCTTGGATGATTTTGTTCAAACGGTTGCAATTAGTCTTCAGGATATGCAGACCAGCACGCTGGTACTGCCTAAGAATCGTGTTGCGGTATCTAATGTGCTCCCTGGCCCGAGAAATTGCTTCATCGGTGGAGCGCAGACACCAGTCAACGTCTTCGAACGATTCCGGTTGGACATCGTAGTCTACAGCGGTGTCGACGCAGTGTTGGAACTGACCCCAGTCGGCACGATGATAGTTGCACCGGAAAGCTTGAAATCGGTTAACGGTGGATCCCACCACAGCCACCACCGGATAGTGGTCGGAGCTGAGTTCTTGAACGACGACTGGTTTAGAGATGTTGGCCAAATTGGAGATGTAGAAATCGATGGTTGAATGAGCTCCGGATCGACTCAACCGGGTGGGAGAATCCGGGCTCAAGATGTTGTAGCGACCTTCTTCAACGTCGTCGTTTAATATAATGCCGTTCCTGTTGTTTCTGCTGTTTCCCCAGGCTTGGTGTTTCGCGTTGAGGTCCCCAGCGATAATATACTTGCTCTGCCGCCGAGTTAACTTCATGATGCCCTGTCGCAGTTTTGATGCCGACCCGTCGTTTATGTTGACTTGCTTGGGGCAATATGCAGCGATGATGGTGATAGAGCCAACACAAGTGCGGGTTTTGCACCTTTTCATCATGTTGTGCATCTCGGTGAAAATACTCCACATTTCCACAGAGGTGTACAGTGACGGTTCACTTTCCTTTGGAGGGAGGGATGCACCATCTTGTCGCCATTGAAACCTGGGTGGGAAGCCAGGTGTAGTGTGTGCGGATGAGAACCAGAGGGGACCGATGCAGCTTCGGCTGACAAACGTTGGTTGAGCGGCAGTGGAGGAAGTACCGGAATCGACCGGCGTGGTTGCAGAGTTGGATAGTTCCGATTGTTATCTTCTGGTACCGGGTTACTTCTCCGTTTCGGTTGGTTCCTCGTTGATGAGTTTTTGCGGATTTGAATAAATTCCGCTCGCTTTGGGAAATCACGGCTAGTGGCTCGATAATGGTTGGAACCACAATTGATGCACTTTGGCTCTGCCTCGTCGGAAAGTTTGCATTCCTGAGTCTTGTGTGCGTCACCGCTGGACCCACATTTGGGCAGCACGTGACAGTTCCGGGTGCCATGTCCAAAACCATGGCAGTTTGTGCACTGCGTGACGTCACGGTGCACAGGCTTGTACCGCTTCCATTCCACTATCGTGCTGAAAAGAGCGCGGATGCTACGCAACTTTTCCATGTTCACTGAATGTATGGTAAAGTGGACAAGGAAAAGAACGTCCCTGTAGTCCACACCGGTGTTGTGTCTCATCATCCGGAACACCTTCACTGGCTCAGCTCCTGCAGTTCCTTCAGTATTGTATTCGGCTCCGTATCCGCAAGCCCATGCAGCACTGCTTTGAATGGCTTGGATGCAGCCACGTCGTGTGTGTAAAACTCTTGCTTGTGCTGTTGCAGAAATTTATCGACGGCTTCGTATTCGTCAGTTGTCCTGCACACAATTTTGGTGCCGGTGATGCAACGCTTGAAAATTGGTTTCAAGTCACATTTTCCAACTCATTTTTCAGAGTACCACTGTCCCGTTGTGTGGTGAAAATTGGTGGAAGCTTGATTTTTGCCATGGTAGTATCCGATGCTTGCTCCTGGTTAGCCAGAAGCCGATTTACGACCTCTTCCGAGACCGTCTGCTGAGTGCGGACCCTTTTCGAAGGGCCTGGTGCTGGCGGCGCCTCCTCACTGTGCCGTACCATTTTGGTTGTAGCTAACAGCGGCGTCAACGCGAGAACGAAAGTTACGATAACGAGTGACTGTGAATAACCTGAGTAAAGCTTAAAGACACGTCCGAACGTGTCCGCTAGTCAGACTGGAATGATCAATTCAAAATAGTTTTTTTTTACATTAAATTTATTTTTATTCAGTTGTTTTGTTTTACGATAGTTTCACATTGTAAGTGATCAACATTTGTTATTCATTCTTTACTAAAATTACTGAAAGTCATTGACTAATTTTGCTAATTGGTATTTATTATTTTACAGTGTGAACATTTGTTCTATTTTAAATTTTTAAATTTTAAATTTCCTATCTTACTACATTAAATCCTAACTAAACCTACTATTAACAAAATTATGGGTAAAGATTGCTAATTTTTTCGTACTCTGAATTTAGAGTCCTAGTTTGGTGCCAACTGGTGAGCGCAGTCATTCTCTGGTCGACTTGATCGAGATTTGCCAGCCGGTGAACGTCGGCTATCCGTGTGCGCGGAGGCAGATTCAAAATCATCTTCAGGAACTTGTTCTGCAGGACTTGGAGCTTCTTCCGATGTGTTTTAGCAAAACCCTTCCATACCGGAGACCCATACTCCAGCATGGGCGCAACAATCTGCCTGTAGACAGCCAGCTTGTTGACGGTGGATGCTTTCGAGCGACGGTTGATGATCGGATACAGACGAGCGACTGGAAGAGGAGCTTACTGTCGAGAATTAGGCCAAGGTAGCGTACCTCGGGTGACCACTCAGTTTCAGCGTTCAGAACCTTTATCTTTGATGACGGTTTGAGTTGCTCGGTGTTGCTATGGGTTTGCGTTTTGGCCGCGTTCACACATATCAGTCGGTGAGATATATGGTGTAAGCATCCAATCCGTTTTGGAGCTTCGATACGAGAGTGCGCATTACTCGTCCCTTGTAGCTGATTGCCGAATCGTCAGCAAACAGCGACAGTGTTCCACCTTGCGGCAGTGTCGGTACGTCCGATGTGTACAGATTGTACAATATGGGTCCCAGGATGCTTCCTTGAGGGACTCCAGCGGGTACATCATACGGTTCCGAGAGACCACTGCCTTCGCATACTTGAGACGTCCTGCCGTAGAGGTAGTACGAGATGATTTTCACCAGGTAGCTAGGGAAACGAAATTGCAGAAGCTTGTGCACCAAGCCATCTGCACGATCATCTTGCACACACGTTATCGAATGCCTTTTCGATGTCCAGTATCGCCATGACCGTTGTCTTCAAGACCGACTTCGCCTGATTGATGAGGTTTGAGACCCGCTTGAGTTGTTCCACCGTCGAGTGACCTCGTCGGAATCCAAATTGCTCGTCCAGTAGGATGTCGTTCGCCTCGGTGTGCTCGAGGAGTCTGGCGTAAATAAGTTTTTCGAACAACTTGCTAAGCGACGAAAGCAAACTGATCGGACGGTAGCTTGACGGGTTGGTAGGATCCTTTCCCGGCTTCGGTATCGGTACCACCTTGGACCGTTTCCAGGCAGCTGGGAAGTGTCCGTGCTCCAGGTAGCGATTGAAGACGATCACCAGAAGAGTATGCGCTTTCGGTCCCAAATTCTTCAGGACAATGTTGAAGAGTCCGTCGAAACCCGGTGCCTTCATGTTCTTCGTCGACTTGATGGTGTTCACCAGCTCATCAAATGTGATTTTCCGGTCCGCCGGAAGCTCGCTAGGCTCATTAGCTAGCTGGTAGACGCTCTCAAGCACCGGACCCTCCTTCTGGCTGACAATATATCGACCCAGATTATGCGAAGCCATAAAATGTTGAGAAATGGATCAAGCTGTTATGTGAACCTCATTATCAAGTCTAAGAGGCGGCATGGGCTGTGGTTCATTTTTAAGCTCTTTTGTTAAACGCCAGAAGGGCCTAGAGTAATTTGGTAAACTATTAAGGTCTTTTGCAAACTGCCTGTTCCTATGTTTTTCCACCCTAATGGCAATAATTTTGTTTAATTTGTTGTATAAAACTTTCCTACTAACGTTTTGCGTTCTTTGGAACTGCCTCCTAACACAATTCCTAAGAGATATTATACGCTTGGTCTCATCATCAAGGTTGGTAAATTTACATGTCACCGGGGTTGTCGGGATGAACCGTTGTTCCGCTTCGCCAATGTCATCGGAGAGCGCTTGCAGCACGCCGTCGATTTCTTCCGTCGTCGTTAACGCAGGATTTTCGACCACTCGATCCTCCATAAACCGCTGGAGTTGAGGCCAGTTCGCTCGATGATAGTTTCGCCTATAATGCTGCTGACGTTGGTTGATGGTTTGATTTATCTCGAAAACCACCGGTAGGTGGTCGGATGACAGATCGGTAATGGCACGGGGCTCAGAGCAACCATCCACCATGTTGGTGAGAACGATGTCGGCTGGTGAGTAGAAGGTAGGCGAGTCCGGATGGAGGACCACGTAGTGTCCCGCCTGCAGGTCCGTGGCCAGCACTGCTCCATTCTTGTTACTTCTTGCATTGCCCCACAGCGAGTGGCGTGCGTTGAGATCACCGGCGAGGAGAAACTTACCCTTCCGACGGGTCAACTTCTGGATGTCATTCTTGAGATGATCGATTGTTCCATCCGACTCCTTACATTGGGCAGGGCAGTAGATGGCAATGAGTGTGATGAGACCATCCGGCGATGTCAGCTCGACTCCAATGGCTTCCACGAACGATAGACGAAAATCAGGCAGCATCCTGTACTCCAGTCCTCTCCTGATGGCAATGGCAACGCCACCACCCCTCTGTGCTCGAACTCGGTCCAGTCTAGCAATTGTGTGATTTGGCAGGCTAAAGTTGAACTCCGGCTTGAGATACGTCTCGGTTAGAAACGCGACATCGATGTTATGTTGGCGCAGGAAATCTACGATTTCCAGCTGTTTTCTCGCCACTGAATGGGCGTTCCAATTAAGGGCGTTGATGGTGAACGTGAAAGTTCGTATGAAGTTTCCGGTTAGTTGCTTCTTTTTCTGCTGTCTCGGCTGGCTTGCTTTCTTCCGTAGTGCGATGAATTCGGCCCGCTTGGGATACGATCGACTAGTCGATGTGTGGGCATTCCCGCAGTTGACACAGGTTGGCTGCTTGTCCTTCATGTCCACGATGCATTGGGCAGTGACATGTTGTTGGCGGCATTTGGAACAACGCGATTTCATATGGAAGTTGCGCGCGCCATGTCCGAAATTCAAGCAGCTGGTACACTGCGTCACTTCGCGGTGGACCGGCTTGTACCGCTCCCACTCGACGACGACACTGAGCAGCGTTCGGATGCTTTGAAGCTGCCTCATGTTTGTGGATCCGCCAACCAAATGCACCAGGTACAGTTGGTCGCGATACTTGATCGCCTCGTTGTGGCGTTTGATCACGAAAACCTTCACGGGTTGAAGGTTGTTGCGTTTCAGCTCTTCTTCCACAACCGAAACATCCAGCTCGTGCAGCCCGCGTAGAATGACCTTGAAGGGCTTCGTCGATGGCACGTCGTGGGTGAAATATTCCACCTTCCAGAGTTGCAGTGTCTCCGCCACGGATTTATAATGTTTCACCGAGGGGACGGTGATTTTCACGCCATCAGCGCAGAGACGGAATTCGGCCCGTAGCCCTTTACGGACTAGCACATTCAGATTGTCAAGCAGCTCGCGTGGCTGTCCCTTGACATAGAAAGGAGGCAACTTCTCCTTTTTCTCAACGCTTTCACGCCTTTCGCCTTCATCCTCCTGGAACAGCGAGAACTGGTTGAGGGCTAGCACCCGCTTCGTGTGTCTGGCATCGACATTGTTATCCGCCGGCCGCTTGCCGCCTTGCTTCTGGCTACCACTTGGGCCCGGTTTACCCATGCTTGGGTTGAACGAAAATACGGTCGACAACGCGCGAGAAAAAACTTGCGAAAACACGGGAGAAAAGAAATCTTGCGTTCGACCACACTGAGTGCTGATCGTAGTGTGTGTCTGGTCCAATTCAAAATAGTTTAAACCTACTAAATTATATACAAATTTATACAACATGACGCAAAGGCTAAAATAATATTTAGAATCAAATCTTGAATTAGCTTTAGCATTTTTCAAATTACACGTTCCGAAAATAACGGTATTTTCACATGCCAGTACCGGTATTTCGGTACCGCACCATCACCCGGTATTACTGGTAAAACTGGTACCGGTACTACCGGTACTACAACCCTAATCCTGACCATGCAAAATCTACTACTCAAGAGCCAACTATAGACTTGAACTTTGCATACTACTTAGGGAACACGAATTAAGTATGTACCAGTCTATGGGAAGAGAGGTAGATTAGAAATCAGTGACAACCAATGCATATATAGGAAGAAGCATGTCGAGCATGTAAATTTCATGTAAAAACAAAATTCATTGACTTCCCAACCTCCGGGAATATGAATAGTATACCTTCCATATGAAATTTGAGTGGTTCGCCGTACTGGAACAATCTTAACTGAAACTCATTTTAGAGAAACGTGTTGAGTTTATTTTCCAAAACAGCGTGATTTCATTGTACCAGCATTGGAAGAAAGCTCCGTTGAAAAAAATTACTAAGGTCAACAATTGGAGCACACCGACGTCCAATAAAGGAACAACTAATGTCAAAACTGGAACCAGAATAAAAAAAAATTTGATGTTATTGTGGTGCAAATATATTTCTCATAAGCTTATAGTGCAGAATTCTTAAAACTTTAATTCAATGGTATGCGTTGGTATACAAATTCAGTCTTTTAAATTTGTCAAACCTCTTAATGGAATCGTTTTATGAAGAACTTTGAGTGTATTGGTTTAGTTCCTTTAAATTCCGTTATTATTTGCTTATCTTTTGACACACACATAAAAATTCAGATTTTCTATTTTATAATACGTGAAAACTAAATATGCTAAGCAGCTTGTGAAAAAACTGGCTCATCGACCGTATTTGACTTATCAACGCTATTTTGGATTTTTTACTTAAAATTACAATAAAAAATAACTTGAATATTTATTAATATCCAGAAATACTATTTTTCTCCACAACTTTGTCCCTACAACTAGTGACGTGTTCATGCTACAATTTATTGAAAATGACAAAGTCGCCATTTTTAAAAATGGGATTGATAACAATTATGGAAAGATGCTTGCAAATTAGAGATCATGGATTTTTTTCCGATTCGTCATTTCATCTTTCACTATTTTATCAAAACATAAATCATAACCCACTTTCAGGCTTCCTATAATCCCATTTGAATGTCCCTATTATGAAACTCATCAATTTTCTGTGTCACCGAGTCATTTGGCTTCTCTGAGCCACCGTCCGTTCCTCTCCTTTCCCCGGAAAGTGCTAGATTATCCTGTATTCAAAACTTCCAGTTTTGGACAAAACGCATGTTAATTTGTCGATACAATAATTTGAATAACCAATTAAGTTCAAGTTCGAACTAGTGCCGGTGCTGTTATGCGTTCGTTCCCCGGATCCACCTGGCAGCAGTCAGGCGGTAAACCGGATTCCGGAGTTTGTTCAAGAGTCATGTTTGAAGAGAGATCCAAATTGCTCTCCCGTTGCCAACCCGCCATCCCAATTGAGTCGCTTCGAATTATGTGAAGCGGAAAATCCTATAGACCTAGAAACACACACACATGTGTTCGTAAAAATATCGAAGCCCCGTCTGTGTTTTTGCAGCATGTGAATAAAAATACGCGCCAAGCAAATAATTTGTTATTGTATCAAATTTATTTTATTCACTGTTTATAGGCGAGAAGAACACACGGGCGGAAGTTGAGAGAGCCGTAGAAAAAGCTGTTGTTCGTCGAAATCGTCGTGTTATAAGTGGACTGATCCAAATGCTACTCAGGGGTGCTCTTCAACCGAATAGCTCGGAAAATATCGTCGATGATTCAGTTCAGTATTGTGTTCACTGGACGAACGGGGAAAAAAACAGGAAAAACAGGAAAATAAAATTTAGCATACTGAAAAAAAAAAAAAAAAGTTAAACCCGAGATCGACAGATACTTTGCTATGCCAACGAGAACGTGAACATCGGCGAATATGTGACTAGTTTCGCCGATCATCACCGGGTCCCGCCAGTTCCGTGTCACACAGTCAGTTTGCAAAGTGTTGTACACGCAACCCGGGTTTTTTTTAGTTTCGACAAGTGTCACCCCTTCACGAATGGGTGTCCATTTGCAACGTGATGGAAGTTGGGTGTTTGGCGGGGATATCAGGCGTAACATTTGAAAACGGCCCATAAGCTTTTGTAAACACAAGTTGTAAGGCGCTTTACACGCAAATCGAAGTGCAGGCAAACCAACAACGTGTTTGGGTAGGGGGAACTCTTCCCTTTACAATAGTGATATTGGTTTGCGTGGGCGTATTTCGGTTCACGTTTAAAGGGCCTTACGTCTTTAGTGCCGTTGTCAAATGTTGCGCCAGATATTTGATTCTTGATATGCACACGTCGTTTCCCCAAATGAATTCATCCGTAGCAACGACGACGACGACATTCGATTTTTGCAACTTGATTGTTTGGTCAGTGCTAATGGGATGCCATTTCTCTGTAGAGAGCACATGTTTTACCTAGTTTAAATAGTTTCCTAAAGCACGAAACGGAGCACATTTTTCGTTTGAAATGTTTCAGAATAGACACACTTTTGATTGGATTGCTGATACTTGCCGGTTTGTCCATCCTCTGTGCCGGATGATAGACAACTTAGATTGGACATCCATGCCATTCTATAGAAATTAACAGACCCCCGATATTAAGAACGATTGAAATTGGATATTAGGTCGGTCCCGGACTTGCTTTTCTGCAAGATTCTGTATAGCAGAAAACAAAAGTGTGTTCCTGTCCTTTCTGCAATGTCAATGTATCCAGCGGGACAAACTTAACAAACTTTTGGAATGTACCAATAGTGTGTCATTTTTTTTTCTCTGTTGGGGACCTAACACTACTGCGACCAGTAAATTGATCTATTGTAGTATATCCCGTGTCCTTAGTTTAGTGCATGTCGTATTACTCCATCACTATTGAGAAATGATGAAGTATTCGATTTTTTTACAGTTGCCACTCTTGCATTTATCGCAAGGATCCGACTCTAATTGAAAGGTCCCGCTATTTATACCCTTCGGAAAATTGGATTCCTTAGCAACAAAATTAAGGTATGACACCGATAATGACCATGCATCAGAACCCTAGTCTTAACCACTTCAAACTAGGGAACAACGAATAGAAGATTAAGAATCACATAGATGAAGACAGCTAACTCATTTTTTTCCTTGTTTCAAGATCATCCTCGGTAGATAAAGCCGAGTCTTGTCACTATCAACAAGGCATTAAAAGTAACAAGGACTAAGATGTGTTCCTTGGATTACTGAAAAATCCTGTTCTTCTAGTTTGAAGTAGTCAAGACTAGGAATCGGTGGACGATCTTACATCCCGTAACGTACCACGAAAAGGTGATCTACCCACGTTACGGGGCAACCATAGCGTACCTTCGAGGATTTTGAACGTACCGTAAAACGGGGTATCTTTGACAATGCTTGTAACTTTGATAGTATAATGTAAAGATTAAATTTATAAAAAATAGTTTTTATAAAGTATGTGTTACATATTTTTCAAACATATTAAAAACATTTTTCGTACTTTTCGCCTTTTTGAAAAAGCACTCAAACCATCACTTATGTAATGTATTTCCAATACAGCCATCACAAATTCAATGTTGTATTCTTATTGCTTATGAGTTTTCTGATTATATACTCATTCAAAGTTTCATATTTAAAGAACTAAATTATTTGAGTTTCACTCATTTTTTTCTACATCATCAAAGTAACCCCAAATCAAAATTCATTCACAAAACTAAAAAAATAGTGCAAATGCTTTAATTTTCGTTCAACATATTACAAACGAATTAACTCTTGGATCCTCAGTACTTGTTTTAAAAATATAAAATTTTAAAAACATTCATTGCTGTAAAAAATATTTAGAATATTCTTTAAAAAACTATCAACGTTACCCCGTTTTACGGTACCTCAAAGCTTCCCGGAAAACTCGTGTCCCGCTGGATAGACATACGATTTCAGCAATGACCGAGTCGATCGACCAGATTTCTACGGAAATGTGACGTACCAAATGCGTACTTTACGAATCTGTCATTCATTTTTAACGTACCTTTTATTTTCACTTAAATGCTTATACTAAACTTTTTAAATCGTTTTATATATGAATTCTGGGCACGGAATTGGATTTCTCAAAAAATTTAAGCTCGATTTCATATAAAAAAACACTTTACTTAAGTGCATTCTAGCCAATTTGAGGACCAATAACAGTTGTTTTTTAAATTTGAATCCTTTAAAAATTTACTAATTTCGAACAAAACCGTTAATTTTACGAATAATTATGGAGACGCACGGTGCTGCTTGAAAAACTCCATCATAAGAAGAGGCTTGATAACTTTCTGATCGATCATGACCAACGTACCTATCTGGAATTCACTTTCTGATAGAATTTACCAGTGATTTATATAAAAAATAATATTATTTTAAAAATTACATTTTTTCGATGATACATTAGAGAAAACCTGATCAAATGATCAGATATGTTTCAGAAATTATTCCTGAATATCCGTGGAACACTTTCTGATCGGTCAAGACCATCGTACCTAACTGGAATTCACTTTCTGATAGAATTTACCAGTAATTTAAACAAAAATTAACAATTGAAAAATTCCATTTTTCGATGATAGGGGAAATGTATGTAATGTCGGCCTAAGTGTCCCTAATTTGGGCCCATACCTAAATTTAGTAATCGACTAAATTTTCAATAGCAACCAAAAATATCCATTAGTACCGTCCCAATGACGCGTTCATCTAGATACAATTGATAAATAGCAGATTTTTAGCGATGGGCCCAATTTTAGATCCATAGGCCAACATTAGAGCCATTTCCCCTATATAGTTTTAATCTGAGTACTGCGAACTCAGCCGATTTTATGTTTCAAGTGAGCTAGAAAACATCTTGAAAATCTTCCGATGTTTCAAATTGTTTTGCTGAAACAGCTCACGAAATTGTATATACATGCTGTCAAATGAACTCTTGGCTCCTCCCCCTCTGCTCCAGAAATAACATATACATGGTAGTGGGAGTGCACCTGCCCACAAAGCTCACATGACTCTTATAAAGTTTGATTACATTCTTGTTTCAGCAACCCAGTTTTGGCATTAATAATATCAAATAAAAACACTTTTTTGAGCATCACGCTCGATACTTGCACTTATCATTATGTTGAGTTCCATGTGAGTTGAGCTACCACACGATGCATTTCAGCGCATGTCAGAATCTATTCACTTTCCGGGGGTACCCGGTACATCTGAAAGAGGCGATTGTGGGTCTGAATATGTCCACCATAGTATCTTATCTTATAGTAAAATTCTACTGTGATTTGAGGTGTCACACGATGAGTTTTTGATATATCAATCTTTTGCGAATTCCAGTGGCTCTCTCTGTAGAACATTCCATCAAATTCTTAAAATTCATCCCTAGATTTCCAGATGTTCAATCCCAGTCGAGGTCGGTGGAATTTTTCTGAGGCATAAAAATCTCTGGTCACGTCTTCCTTCGGAAGGGAAGTAAACCCGTTGGTCCCGGCCCATGTGTGTTGATGAATGGGTGCGATATCCTACGCAGGTGTGGAAGCTGCCTTCCTGCACATTCGATTGCCGTCAATGGATGGCAATCGATGTTCGTCGGTGATTGGCACTAGATTGCGGAACAGAGACCGACGTTAAATAAAGGAAAGAAAGAATGCCATTGGGGAGCTCATTCTGGAACCAGCAGATGCCCCAGGATAACATGTAAGAGGAAAATTGTATCTTCACTTCACAATGCCGTTCGACAGCTCGAACTCTCTAAAGTCTTGAAATGGACCATTGGCTACTAGCAGTGGATAGGGAGATTAGGTCTTTAAACTCTGGTTGTAGACAAATAAAAGTCTCTCTCTTGTATTAATGTAAGCTGTAGCAAGAGCACAACAACAACTCTTTAATGAACAAAATGACTGTCGACGTCAGCTCTGGAGATGTTCGTAAGCACTTTTGTGCTCACTAGTGACCAACAGTTAGTGCCATTTCCTGCATTTCAAATAAACAATAGTGACAGTGCGAATAAACCATTCTTATTTGAAATGTTGCGCTTTTAATCTGGGTTCCAAAGCTATTTGCTATTTGCAAAACTATGTATTATTAATGAATTATTATTTATACATTAAGAATGCCATTTAAAGTTGTAGGAAAATGTTATAATGGAACTGTCTAATATGATGTTGGACCACCATTTGCTTAAATAACAGCTTGGATTCGTCTGGGAATTGATTCATAAAGTTTTTGGATGGCTTCTAGTGGAATGTTGTACCATTCTTGGAACAGAAGATGTTCAAGCGTTTTCAACGACGATGGAGGAGGAAAAACGCTTCGAATACGAGCTTACAACGTCGACCAAAGTGGCTCAATTATATTTAAATCCGGCGACTGTGCTGGCCATGGCAGGTGTGTAAAGTCCTCGTCGTGTTCCGCACTACAGGTTCCCCCCAGGGTATTTCAATCAATGTGGTCATTCCAGGAAAGATCAATGTGGTCAATGATCCCTTTCAATTCTATAGAAAGCATATTCATGAAAATCCATGAAGAAAGAGCTGTCGCACGGTACGTTTTTGAGTAAAAACTAAATTGTCCCCTGCTACAGGCTCCCCCGGGGGTATCCAGTGGTTCCAAGAGCGGTAAATGTGGTCAATGATTCACTTTAAGTCTATAGAAAGAAAAATCATGAAAATCCATGAAGAAAGAGCTGTCGCACGGCACGTTTTTGAGTTAAAACGCAATTGCCCCCTACTACAGGTTCCCCCGGGGGTATCCCGTGATTCTGAGAGCGACCAATGTGGTCACTGATCCATTTGAAGTTTAATGAATGCCTATTCATGAAAAACCATGAAGAATGAGCTGTCACACGGCATGTTTTGGTGTAAAAATGCAATTTTCCTCTGCTCCAGATTCCCCCGGGGGCATACTGGATGTTCCGAGAGTGGCTAATGTGGTCAATGATGCATTTAAAGTTAGTCAAAGGTTTATTGACGAGAAACCATGAAGAAAAAGCTGTCGCACGGCATGTTTTGAGTGATTAAATGATCTGCCCGCATTCAGAACCCTTCACCAGAACCGATTCCAGGGAAATGGCCATATCTCGGTTGTTTATAAGCCGATTTTAGTTCTTGGCATATGATTCGCTTTAAAACTGGTTTTTCTTTCGTTTTATTTACTAAAAATATATATATTTAACCAGCATTATATATAAAATTTCACCAAAAATTTAGCAAGTTAGACAAGCCCTCCGGAAACCCGGAATATCGCTGGTATCCGGTGACCAGGATTATTTTCGTGACCCCACCGTAAAATAATATTAGTTTTCCAGTCAAATGCTTTTAGAAGATTTAAAATCGGATCATATTTGACGAAGTTACAACACTCCAAAGTTGACCAAAAATTTGCCTATCCCAGTTATTTTGAGTAACCCCTGTAGTTCTCCAGATCGAGCTAGCCATAAAAGAGGTCGTTGAATGACCGATCCTCACTAGTAGGCCGTTCCTTAGCCAAGCCCGCCGAGGTGTTTGTCTGGTAACCCTTTAGGTACCCTAGTAGCAACTACCACCAGAGTGATGCCGATAGGGATCATTCCGGCGATAACGCATACTGCTTCCGACGAGATGGTTCTGTACGCACTCACGGCTCGTGTGACCTTGAGCCAAAACGTACTGCTCAGTTTCCTTTGGTTCTGCTTCGTTTCCTGAGCTGCAACCCAGGCTGTTCCTCCATATCTCAGTATCGACGACGAAACACTGGCCAGAAGACGCCTCTTGCTACTGCTGGGACCAGAGTTGTTCGGCATGATTCTAGCTATCGCGTTGATAGCCTTCGAAGCCTTCTCACAGGCATTTTTGACGTGGCTGTTGAAGTTTAGCCGGTCATCACTCCCATACGGACATACGCTTCGAGGATGTGGCATGCTCCCCGACGGTAATTTCTGCCCGCTGCACAGTTTGCCTCCAGTTACCAATCATGTTGATCGCAACACGGCAGCAATACTAGCTTCTGTATCTTCCGCCTGTTAGGGAAGTTCCCCTCGTCCAGGAATTTCTGCAGCACTATCCTGAACATGTTCGGGGACGCCTGGATCGCCGCTTTCAACACCACGTTGGGGATTCCATCCGGACCGGGAGCTTTCTTCACCTTCAATACTTTCGCTATTTCTACGAGCTCCTCGTTGGTGACTTCGATGTTATCTGCCTCTGCCTCTCCGTACGGTGTAGGTTGAAGCGCCCATACTCCGTTGCGCATCCATGTTTCACTCCCGTGTTGAAGTGCCCAACGTAGAGCAACAACTCGCGTGGTCTTTCTTTCTCCGTAAAATGAAAGACGGTGCAATTCCATTTCTACTGTATGGAAAAAGCTCTTTGATGGATCAGTTATCCTGAGGTTGGAACTGTGCTCGTCCGCACCTAGCAAACCTCGGATAATAAACTCATCAGAACAACTGCCCCGATTCTTTATTATTCGAAACCTTTTATACATGAATTTGTTACTTAAACTCTACACAATAGTTTTTCTCCAGTATATACATATAAAGCGAGACAGATAGTTTTTCTCTTGGAAAGTCGGTGTCTGTTTTTTTTTAACAAGAATGAATGCTCCTCGCGGTAGGAACGGCTATGTAGGATGCTTACTCACCAATGTTTACTTTGACCTTTCTCGAAGCACCTAGTTAAGCCAGCGCGCATCGCTGACGACGCGGTAGCAACTGTTTATAAACAACTGCCCTGGAAGTGTGCGACATTGTCACTGCTGCTGTTAAGTTGTGTATTTTCTACTACCGTATGGGGTCTATTACTGGTTAATTTCTTACTCAGATTGATATTGGATTTTGAGGCCTTTGCATCCCCTCTTACTTAACCAGCTTGAGAATAATATCGAAGAGATTCTTCTCAAGGATATGCGCTGGTAACTATTCTATATATGCAAAAATTTTAACTGGATCTTCTTATTATGGTTCTTACTCCTACTGTGCCTTTCTTAAGACACTACTTTGTACTATTAATAAACTTATTCAGTCGTTCATACGTTAACTAAATTTTGTCATTTGACAAATCATCTGTGTCTACAAGTTTTATCATGTTAGCCTCTAAGGACACCTTATGCAACGTTTGTTTGATTCGAAAAAAACGCGTTTTGTTGATATGAAAATTTGCTTAACTGACTTACGTTAATTATGCGTTTAGTTGAGTTATACCACTCTTGTTGCAATTGATACTTAATGTTAACATTGTATAGAACTATTACGAATAATTCACTATAAGGAGTGATGCTAGAATTTGGGGTTGTTGCATCCCCCCTTACTTACTGAGCTTGAGAATCATTTTTCAAAAATTATTATCAATAAGCTTGAGTTGGTAATCTTCCATTTGAAAATTTCGTGCTTTCTTGTTGCCATATTTCTCCTAACCTTAGGGTGATCCTCAATTGTATCTTTCGTAAAAACTCCTTCGTTTCTGCTCGTTCATCCATGCGATTGATAGCTGTTCCTGACTCGTCATTTGGTTGATATCAAATATCAGGTGTGGGTGTATCTTCCATTCCCCGCCATCTATGATTCGTTGTTTGCCGCATTCAGGTTACTCTTCATCGTCTTTTATATCTATGTCTTGTACTGATCGCATCTCGTCATTATGTATGTTTCTGTTGGAAACTTTTTTAGTGCTTATTAGAACTTCAACTTTCTCTATGGTGTAGTATGATTCCACATCTTCGATGATTTTCGTTATAAGATGTAAACTTGTTTTGGATTTTCTCCATGACTGTTTTCTATCTGTGTTTATATATGCAGCTAGTCAATTTATTGTTTGTGCCATACCAGGCGTTAGTTTTGTACTTGATTGTGCTTCATTGCCATTTTTGAGTTTGATGTTTAATGATGTCATATCAAACGTTACGTTGTATGTTCTGTAGTTTTATGATGATGTTTGCGAAACCGTTGCTGAAGTAGTTTGTCTTTTTAGATGCTGTGTGATGAGCTTATGCCAAAGATTGCTCATCTATACAGTATAATGTGTTGATCAATTTTGTTATCCTCGATAAACCACTCGATGCCATCTTCCTGTTCCTTATACTTTTCTGATGATCCTACCCAACACCGTCAATCTTCAATCTTCCGCATGATTTGTCTTTCGATTGTCATCTAGCGATTGTGAATGTGACTCTTCCTTCGCTGTTGACCGTCTCTGAGATTCGCCACCTGGTACATCCAAGGATATTCAAAATCGATTTTCCCTTTTTCACTGTATCATCAATAATTTTCTTTTCTATAATTTATTTTTTTATCAATTTCACTCTAAAACATTCATTAAACTATAACTTTGGTATATTCAAATTATTTTCTACTCATCTTTTGAATCAACTATAATTATTATTTTTTTTTAACTTGGCTTACATACTTTGATATCATTGACATGATATGATTAAAAATATTCTTCGTTAGTTGCTTGCTGCTATTATTTTTTCAAATTCATATTTTCATCTACACAATAAATAAACAGTATACTATCTATTTGCAGCAAACAAATTCACAATTAATTACTTTAACTGAACATTCTTATCTGATTGTCGATATTACACTTCTTGTTTTTCTCTTAACTTTGTTCCTTTGTGTCATACTTCTTATTCTGATATCTTTCATCATGTTTTGCTAGTATTTTTTTATTTTATTACCTTACTTTTTCTCTTACTTCGTTTAACTCTTTTTGTTTGTAGTTGTAACTCACCAATTAATCAAAGCATCTGGATGGCTACGTCATAAAATTGCAGCAAGTACTCTTTTTCTCTTTCTCTGTAATTCGATTCATTTATGCTCGGTTCCAGGTTCCTCTGGCCATACGTTTAACTTTTTATTTAGTCAATTCAATTAATGTCTTGTAAGTGGCCAAATTGCTGCAAGTGCTCGTCTTCGCTAATTGAGTGGAAACGGTGGATATCTGTAAGTAAACTCAAATTTCAGTTAGACTCATTCATAAATTCTCGTGCATTCTGGATTCCGAATGCCATTGTCCAATTGTTCATCTCCAGATCTGTAACGGTCTGTAAAAAATAAAACGGCCTTTAATAAATTGTCAACCATAACATCATTTACGACTCTGGGATCATTTACAGTATATTAATGCTGTGTTTTGACGGTATTTTCCGTTCAAAATTGTTTTGTATTCAATCTCGCTGTGAGATTCTAGTACACAGTTAGTCCAAAGCGCTTTGTAGGTACAATCTTCTTGTCCACTTTGATCTTGTTTGTCACCGTTTTTTTTTTCATCATTGTCATAAGTATTATTTTTCAACGTGAAAATTTTTTTTTTAATGAAATTATTGTATAAATCTGTCACTGTTTTTCAGTAATTTAACCCATATTGTGTGCTGTAATGTCAATCCTTAGCTCTTCGATCCATTCAAAATCGTACTGCAAAATATTTTGCTCTTTTTTGATGAATACATTTGTTTTATTAGCTGAATCATTCAATTACTGCATGCATTACATATAGGTCGAAATTTTTTGTATCTCTTTGAAATGTTTTTATCACTAATTATATTAGAAAATACTGTCTACTATTATTAACAATATATGATTTTACCTTTGTTTTCATTTTCTTGAAACTTTATCTGAAGCTTCGCTTTTATGTTTCCATCTCCATATATGCATGTTTTGAACATTTTGTTCAATCCCTTATTAATCCCAATTGAAATTTAATATATACTTTTTCTTTACAATTTTCAATTGTCTCTTATCATTCTGGTTATTCCATAAATTCATTTTCAAATAACAATACTTAATTTTATATCTACATACCCCGGGGTCATTATCATTTAGTCAATAATATCCATTCGATTTTTATTCTTATTATTTGTTTATATTACTATTCAATTTAATCATCACCATATACATCATTCGTTCCGGGAACGTCTTCCCTTGTCTAACGCACTCTCTCACAAACATTTCATGTATCCCTCTTATACATTAGCTACAGTTTATCACTTCTGTTTTTTTTTCACTAATATTTTTATTATTTGCTCGCAGTATTCTTTCCATTTTCATAGCCATCTCCTGGAGTAACATCCAAATTTTAATTGTTATTTTAATATGTGTGTCTCTCTATTCTTAATTATAATATAAATATTATGTATATAATAATCGATAAATAAATAATTATTTATCGGTACTGACGAATTTGTTCCGCGTACTTTTCATTGTTCATTGATTAATCATTGTATCGCTTTATACGATTGACGTGGATTTTTTCTAATTTCTTCCCATTCTGTATTACCACGGTTTGTTCACTAGGAATTTCCATTACTGTGTATGGGCCACGCCACATACTCTGTAGTTTTTGTCCTACCCCCATAGGGTTTGATTGCACTAAAACTAAATCTCCCCACATTGGTTGCCATTGATTTGAATTTTTGTCATATTGAACCTTCCGCTTTTCTTTTGATATTTTCAAGTTTTCTCTTGCGTTATAATGAATGTTGCTCAAAATACTCTTCATTTCACCAACGTAATCATGATAGTCCATTGTGGAATTACCTTTTCTATAAATGGATGTGGGAATTTTTGCCTTTCGTCCATATAATAACTCAAATGGGGTGTAATTTGTTGAAGAGTTTATCGTTGTATTGTATTCAAAGTTGAAGTATGGTATCAATTGGTCCCATGTTCTTTGATTCCCTCCAATAAACTGTCGTAAATAGGTTTTCAACTCTCTGTTTGAACGTTCCACTAAATTCGCCTGTGGATGGTATGCACTTGTGTTGATTTTTTTAATTTTCAAAATTTTACATATGTTTTTCATGAGGTTACTCATGAAGTTCGTACCTTGATCTGTCACTATTTCTTTTGGACACCCGAATTTACAGATCACATTTTCGACAAAAGTTCTTGCTACTGTTTGTGCTTCCTGATTTTCCATACATGCGACAATTAAATATCTGGTTAAGTCATCTTGAACGACTAATCCGTATTTATTACCCCATTCCGATTCGGGTAAAACAACGATATCCATAAATAATTTTTCAAACGGCTCTGTAGCTGTTGTAGTAATTTTCATTGGAATTTTGTTGGACTTGCAAATTTTGTTTTTCTGACACGAATCGCATTTTCTTACATAATCTTCAATGTCTCGTCTCATATTTTTCCATGTAAAAAGAGACCCAACTCTCTTTCGCATACGTTTTGCTCCTACATGTCCACCTAGGGGTGCGTCATGAAATTCTCGTAAAATTGTTTCGATTTCTTCACCCTCTATTTGGATACGTTCAGAGTCTGCATTGTACAAAGAAATTTTCTTATCAAATTTCCATGATATGAATTGTATCATTTGTAATACATCAAACTGTTTTATTTTGCGAAATGATAATATATGGACATGTTTTGCTTGCTTTAGATAGTCAGGACCTTCTATAAAGCTCCTATTGAGTTTCTTTAGGAAACTTTTACCATTGAGCAAAGAGTTATTTTTCCCCTCGATAATCAATCCTGTAATCTTTTCGTTTGGTATATTTATAATTCCATTTTTATCATAATCCTTCAATCCATGTGGTAAATTACACAGAGTTGAAATTTCCTTGTAGGCTGATCTACTATTTAATATAACTAATGTAGCATCTGCTGAGTCATTAGTTAATTTCCCTGAAATCATAAGTTCATCTGTGTTTACTAATGATTGCTCTACGCTTGCTTTAAAACCATTGTATAAGTTGTGGTTATCATCTTTCTTTGTGGTGTTTTCATTGTCACTTATATCCATGTTAACTAATTCATTAAAAACTGAGTCCCTTTGAGGTTGGTCCGTTCTCAAATATTGGTCAGTGGAATCGCTTGATCGCTTGTTGTTTATTTTTGTTTGGGTTGTCTGCCTCTGCATTCTTTGCTGCTGTCGCGTAACGACTGCAACTACCTGCTCTTGTTCTACCGACGTATGTTGTTGATTCTTAATGTCTACGCTACCTTTTTTAACCTTACAACGTTGTAACCTTGATTGCCCCTGACAATAACTTGTTGGTTGAATCTGGTTGACGTTTTTGTTTTCCTTCGTGCATGGTAGCCTTGACAAAAAGTCTGCAACAATGTTCTCTTTCCCTTGTTTGTAGCGTATATCACATTTAAGACCTTGCAGCTTAAGTCGCAGTCTTGTTAATGTGGGTGACGTTTCCTTTAACCGCCAAATTGAAATTAGAGGCCTGTGATCTGTGTAAACAATGAATTTTTGATCAAATATAAAATGTCTAAAATAGTCAACCGCCCAAACGATCGCTAATAATTCTTTCTCGATTGTGTGGTATCTACTTTCTGCACCTATTAATGCCCTGCTCGCAAAGGCGATCGGTCTATCGACAGTTTTCTCATTAGATAACACCGCTCCTATCGCGTAATTGCTAGCATCTGTGGTGATGACAAATGTATCCTCATAATTAGGCCTTACTAACAAAGGTTCAGATATGAGGCATGTTTTAAGCATTTCGAAAGCTTCCTCACATTCACGTGTCCATACAAATTTTACATTCTTCTTCAATAAATCGTTCAAAGGTTTCCTGTACTTTGCAATGTTTGGAATGAATTTTCCATAAAAATTAATTGTACCTAAAAATGATCGAACATCTTTCACTGTAGATGGACTTTTCATCAATTGTATACTTTCTACATATTCTTTGGTTGGTTTAATACCATATTGATTTATGATATGACCAAGATATTTGATTTCTGTTTTCAAAATTTTGCATTTCACCGGTTCCAATTTTAAATTATGTTTGCGTAGTCCTTGCAACACTTTATATAAGTTTTCATTATGTTCTTCGATTGTTCTTCCTGAAATGATGACATCATCCAGATAAACAACAGCTCGAACATCTCCGATTTCGTATAGTACCGTATTCATTAATTTTTGAAAAGTTGATGGGCTATTCCTTAATCCCATAGGCATTCTTGTAAATTCAAAGTGTCCTTTTGGGGTTGAGAAGGCTGTTTTAGCGGCATCTTTTGGATCGATTGGGATTTGATAAAACCCTGATTTTAAATCCAATGTTGAAAAATATACACTATCTCCAAGATTATCCATGATTTCATTGATGAGTGGAATTGGATATACAAAAGGCTTAGTTATCAAATTTAAAGCCCTGAAGTCCACTACAATTCGATATTTCTTATTTCCAGCTGAATCCAAGTCCTTCTTTGGTATACACAAGACTGGTGCATTCCACGGGCTTTTACTTGGTCTGATGATACCTTGCCTATACATTTCTTCGATTTCTTCATTAATTTGCTTTTTTGTTGCTTCTGGGAATCTGTATTGCCGTTTATTAATGGGTACGTTCGTTGAAGTTTCTATTTCGTGCACTGCCGCATCTGTGTGGGTCAGTTTATCACCCTCAAGAAAAAACACATCACTAAAATTACTTAAAATTGATTCAATTGATTCTAAAGCGCTTCGTGATAAATGATCAAGTTCGATCTGTTCGAAGATTTTATTATATCGTTCGTGTCCTTGAAGCATTTTAAAATTTTTGTATTTGACAATATCGTAGTCTATGTCAGCATTTAAGTCCAACATTTCTCTGTCGTCATATTCACTTCCTTCTTCATTATATTCTTCATGATAAAAATCATTTTCCGACGGGTCATCTATTTCCATTCCATTGAATGTATGGACTTGTGTAAAATCTTTACACTCGTCTTCTTTATAGTTTTTCTTGCAAGTGTCAAGCTCAAAAATAGCATATTCAAAATTTCTTCCAATTTGTGCTACATGTTTTTGAAGGAACTCTCCTCCGAGTATACATGGTACTAATAAATGTGTCATTAAATGAAATTTTGCTGGGAATACTATGTTTCCTATGACTAAACCTATGTTAACTGATCCCATTGTTTTTGTATTTCCACCAATTCCCGCTATTGTTATAGTATCATTTGTATTTACTTGGTCTATTCTTAGCGATTTGACTGCTTCATATCTGAGCAGATTTACTGATGAACCTGTATCGAGTAAACATCTCAGCCTATATGCGGGGTTATTAGATGTAGGTATCTCGATAAAAAATAAGTTATCTCTAGAATAGATTTTTTTAAGTGCTATTTTATTTGATATTATATTATAAAGGGGTGATTCGCTGTTATTATATTGCTTATTTTTATTTTGTTTCCCCATTATTGCATGAAAATTAAATTCTATTTCATGACTATTTTTACTTGAGAGCTCCTTATTTCTCTCAATTATATTTTCATCCGCTGTGATTCCTACCATGTCCTTTTTAAAAACGTATGGTTCAATTTCCACATATCGTTTAATGTCTTTCACACTACTTTCTCTATGTATATAATCAATATATTTTTTATTTATGGGATGAGAGAAGCTTTTGAAGATTGCAAATCTGAAGCTCCCACCTATACTTTCGATATGATCTCTTGCGAATGCTGTGCCTATCGTAGCTGGTACAGCTAAATTATGAACTAAGTTAAATTTTATTGGTATGTTACTTCTGCCTATTTTTAAATTGACCCAAATGTCTCCAAATGATTCTTCTTCTTCTCCGTCTATCTCTGTATATGCCACACTAAGTGGGTTAATCAGTTTTGCTCCCACTTTCAATGCTATACTTTTATGCATAAAATTTTCGGTTTTACTTGTGTTAAAATAGTATCTGCAAAAGAACTCCGGGTTTTCTGCTGTTGACATATACCAGTAGAAATCCCCGTTATTTCCGCCGAACATTGGATATTTATGCTTTGTTGTAATGACTGGGTCAAATTTTATCCCAGCGTGAAAACATTGGGAATCTGTAACCTGTGTCTTTCCAGGATTCCGGAATTTTAGTTTTTTATGTCTTGTGTTGAAATTATCTCTGATACTGAAATTCTCTCTGCGGTTTTCGTCATTGTATCTATTGCTGTATTCACCTTGGTAATTTATGTTGTAGTTTCCGTTATCATTCCTGTTGTAATTGTCTGACCTATTCGGTGAATTATTGTTATTCATATTTCTGCTAAAATTATTATTTTCTTGGTATTCGTAACTCGTGCCCCTGTAACCATTTTGATTTCCATTGAACGGCCTTTGATTAGACCTAACGAAATTATTCGGAAAATTTCCTTGAGGTCTGAATTTTCTATTAAACGAATTTTTATATTTTGAGGCCTTTGCATAGGTGACCAGGTCGTTGGGTCATGCTTCGGGAATTTCAGCGGTCCTCTGAACTTCGCCATCACGACTCGGCATGCGTTGCCCCAGGAGTTGGCGTCAGCGTCGGAAAATTTCGGATCGGAAAATTCCGGAAGAAAACTCCGGGGAATGTGTGAATTAGCTTCTGGAGGAAGCTGAAAATAAGAGCCAGAGAAAGAAGCTCTCCTGGAGGAAATTTGAGGAAGGTTCTGAGAGAAGTTGGAAAAACATCCGCGGAACTTCCAAGACATAAATTGAGAAACTTCTGGCGAAAATTTAAAGAAACTTTTAAGAAAAAAAAATCGGATTTCACATTCAAAGGAAGGCAGAAAAGTTTCGGAAACCGGAAATAAATTCCAGAAGTAGCCATTTCCAGGGGAAGCCAGAAGAAGCTCGGAAAAACCTTCCAACTGGACAATATTCCAAAACTAGACGAAAGAAATTTCTGGGAAAAGTTTAATTGAACTTCCTGGAGAAGACGGACCAAACTTCCTGGAGACGCTGGCAGAAACTTCCTAAGGTAGATTGGAAAATGTGGACAAAGTCGGAAGCCAGAGCGCTTACGGAACAGTCGAAAGAAAAAAGGACATAATTCCGGAAGAAAGAGCTCTTGGGGGATGTTCTAATGATCCAGAAAATTTTCCAAATGGTTATAAAACATCCCTGAAGACCCCGCAATGCCCCTGAAATTTTTGGAACATTCCTGAAATGTACTTAGGAATATTCCATATTTCCTCAGACTGTTTTGGAGTACTATGATCATCTTTGAAATACTTGGAACTTCCCGGATTATAATGAGACTACCGGAATATCTCTAATCAACTTTGAAGGTTTCTAGACTTTCTTGAAGATTACGAAATTTTTGAAGCACTTTCACAATTTTCTTGAAATTATTGTAACATCAGCATTGAAGTTCTCTTCTTCTTTCCTTTATTTAACGTCGGTCTCTGTTCCGCAATCTAGTGCCAATCACCGACGGACATCGATTGCCATCCATTGACGACAATCGAATGTGCAGGAAGGCAGCTTCCACACCTGCGTAGGATATCGCACCCATTCAACACACATGGGCCGGGACCAACGGCTTTACTTCCCTTCCGAAAGAAGACGTTACCAGAGATTTTTTATGCCTCAGAAAAATCTCACCGACCTCGGCTGGGATTGAACCCAGACCCATCGGGGTGTTAGAAAGCAGTCACGCATACCACTTCACCACCGGCGCCGGTTGAAGTTCTCTGATCTTCCCGATTTTTCTAATATTTAAAAGTTATCGACACTGCCATCAATAAGCACGGAACTTCCCATAAATGTTCTCACAATGTGCTAATGTTCGTGTAACTTCCCTTACGTTTCCTAAATTTGTATGAGCCCCTCAGAACACTGCTGAAGTTTTCGGCAATTGCCTGAGTTTCTCGGAACTCATTTAAAATTTCAGTGATTTCCTTGAAATTTATTGATCTGATCTGATTGTCGTGATGTTTTCGGAGCTTCCTAATGTTCTCTTAATTCTCCTGAAACTAATGGAACTGTCCTGAAAACCATTACATTTTCCAGAAATTCTTTGGCCTTGTGAAGTATCCAAAATATTTATGATGTCTCGTTAAGTTCACTGGAGTTCGCTGGACCGGGTTTTAGAATTTTAACAGAAGTTACTTTCTTTAATTTATCGAAACTTACTCAAAAGTCTGGACTTTTCTGAAGTTTCTAAACTTTTTTAAAAGTTCTTGCAGCTAGTGTGGATCCGCAATCAAAATCTAGAAGCATCCCTGAAGTTCCGGGAAGAATCATTCGAGCAAAGGCTGAAGAAGCTTTCAAGAGAAGTCGAAATAAGTTTCCGAGAGGAATCGTAAATAGAAAATTCCAGGGGAAAGTTGGAAGAAAATCTATGAAGTTAAATAATGTTTAAAAAGTATTTCCCGATTCCCCCGGAATTACCAGAAAGAGCCATCGACTGTTTTTAGATTCATGGGTGGCCAAAAACGGTGGGGAAATTGGAACATTAATCGAAAGAGTATCCATAAGAAATTTTTGAAGATGATTTTTTTTTTTAGAATTTTAAAGACTCAAAAAAATTTAGATATTCAAAAAAATACAAGCCTCACGCAAAAATTTTGATTTTTATTATTTAAAAAATCGGTATAAATCGGTATAACACCTCAAAAATCGGTGTTCTGAGGAACCTTATGTGTATATCGGTATCTAGTTCGGAAATCGGCACAGCTCCTTAAAACAGTTTCACCAGTGTCACACGCTCTCACTAACGTCGTCCGTGTTCAGATCCGCAAGACCCCTGTCCACACGGAGTGCTTCAACGAAAAGATCTTTGTCGAAAGCCTTCGTCTTCCACTACCGGGCACAAGTTCTCATCCCATATGCCATATCGGATCACCTGATGGTCGCTATGGGTATATCCTTCATACACTCTCCAATTCATGTTTGCCACCAGCGACGGACTGAAAACAGTTACGTCGATAATGGATTCCCGGCCATCTCTGTGAACAGTGCGCTGTTGCCTTCGTTGGATAGCTTAACTTCAAGCTTTGCCAGAGATTCCAGTAGACTGTGCCCTCTTGCGTTGGAACATCTGCTTCCCCACTCCACTACCCAGCATTGAAGTCTTCTCCGATGAATACCGGTCTTCGTCCGATCAACTCTTCGGTAAGTCAATCCAGCATTTCGTGGAACTGCTCCATCGTCCATCTAGGACGTACGTAGCGACTGCAACTGCACAATTACTGTTGGCCTTCCATCGCCTTTCTGTATGCTAGTCATTTGAAGCCTTCCATCGTATGATCGTTTTCGTCCTTTTTTTGCAGAGCATGCACCTCGGATGCTCCGTGCAGTCTCTAGCAATGTGAACCTTCTCTCCGCATTTCCTGCATTAGATCTGTCAGGGTCATTGCAGTTCCTCGCCTGGTGACCGAAACTCACGCACTTGAAGCATCGCTCCAGTTGCTTGGTAACCCAAGGAGTGGCTTTCAGCGTGCACTCTGATTCCCCAACCTTGACCTTGACCGTCTCCAACAGCTTTTTCGCTGCAATTGTCGAAAGCCGTACCACCGCCGTTTGCATGCCACCTTAGTCTTCCTCATCCGGATTGACATCGGGACATCTCCCAGATCGCAGTCCACTCTCAACGCACTTCTCAGCTACTCTTCTGTAGTGATCTCGTCCAGATCCCTGCACTCGACCACTGTCTCCTGGGATAGAGCTCTTACGCTCACCCCTTCGCCAAGAGACTTTTCGACGAGCTCCCTCAAGGCTGAGCTCTTGATCCCAGGATCCTTCTTCAGCTCAAAAAGCATTTCGCCTTTCTGTGTTCGCCTGGTTTTCATAACATTCTCTCCTAGTTCCTTCAACTCCGGATCCTCTTGAACCTTTACCTCGACGATCAGAGCATCGCCCTTACTTCGCTCCCAACGAGGCCTGGGATTTTCCTTTTTCTGTTGTTCTTTGTGTGTGTGAGTGTGTTTGTGATAATTCTACAGTACATCTCAAAATGACCGGAAAAGTCCCCTCTTTAGAATGACGATTTTTAACAAACATGGGTAGACCCTGGCTCTATTTTGCTCAGCCTTGCAGGCATAGGTAACATATTGCCCAGCAATAAAGTCGACTCAAAATGTTCTACCAATAAAAAAAAAACATCCGGACCACCTAAGGCACAGATTTAATATTCCCCGTTCATCTCTTCGGGACGGAATACACAACCCGGCGAATGCCAATGTATACCAAATCTGTACGTCAGATTTTATCGAATCAAAACTTTCCAACGATTGAACAAAATCACAATCATTTGTTATTAAATTATCCCGAGATTTTGTGCACCGATTTCATGGGAACCTAGTAGTAGTAGTAGTAGCCTCAAGAAAAAGGGACAACTTTCGGGGAAAAAGTCTTATGCTGCCCATTCCCCCACACTTCATGCAGGTGTACGAATAAGTATCCGTGTACGTCCTACCTACCTACCTACCTATGAGGAGGACCGATGAAGATGAAGATGGCACGTGCTCTGCAAAACAGTCACAAACGGACCCACAGCAGAAATGGCACATACGTCCTACCGTGTCGGTCGGTACCATCTGAACTCGCATATTTGGTTTCCACCGATTTTGGGGATGTGGTGCTGGTGCGGTGTGGTGGTTTATCGAAGTGTAAAATTGGAAAAGTACGGGGCTTAAGTTTATTATCGAGTTATTTTATGTGGGGCTCACTGCTCGGGAATGCGATTGTGTACGATGCTTTGTTGTTGCTCCTGCGCCATATAGTTTAATTGCCAATTTGATCAATATTTCCCTTTTTGGATTAGGTCCGGGGAAATCGTGAATTGCGATAGCTATTAACCGAGGTGGGTCAACTGATCGCACCGCTAATAGCATGTTAACCGGTTTCTACGTGAATAGATCAAACGATTTCTAAATCAGCGAAATGAATAATATATAAATTGGAAAATAATTTATTGCTTCCACCGGATCGATGATGGGGAGTTCTTGTTTTCCTTGGAAAACGGACCCGGAGCGGCTTTCGGAACGTGGAGCCTATTATCATTCTGTCGGCTTTCATCGTATCACTATAAATATATTCCCGTACACGATGATACTCGTTCGCCCGGCGTGGGGGCTTGTTTGGGAATAAAGCAAGGGGATGATCCAACAAATTCGATGGGAGCGGTCGGGTTTTGTGATGGTTCCACGACCATAAAGCTTCCGATGGATAAATAGCTTGTATCGATAAATAATAATCCTTTCTCGTGTTGGTCCCCCTCCTTCGTGGCCTTCGCGCGTTCGTGTTCGATGACGACGTGTGCCAGCAGCTTAGGGATGGGAATCGATCTATTTGCCGCTGGATAGGATTCACGATTTCTAGTCACAGTTACATTATAGTCAATATGTGTGTTAAGGGCACATGCCAGTAGCGAGCAGAGTAAGACGGTGGAAAAATAAGGAGATTTTTGTTGTCTTAGGAAATGAGTAACCAAGAATACACCAGACGAGGCATAATGCGTAACTTAGACGAAGCACACATCGAGAGTTCGATCACATAAGATATGTGGAACTTGATCATCAAAAATCGACCCCATTTCAGTGATTTCAAGTGGTATATAGAAGGACACCGATCTGCCAAATCAAATATACCAACTGTAAAATGAGAAGGGGGTTAAAAGGGGTTGTTATTTATGTTAAATAATTCTAAAGTGTTTTATAATTCTATGCCTTCTTAGCACTCATGAACTCATGTCTTCTTTGTATTTTCTTAAACATTTATTTATTTTATTTATAATATATAGCTAGCTTTAACAAATTCATGACCCTGCTAGTTATGGTCCAAAAAGTGAGGAAACTCCATTCGTTCATTTATTCTAGCTCTAAATTTGCGGGGCACATGTTTTAATTTTTTTTTTCTATATGGTAAAATGTACAATTTTTTTCATTGGAAATTTTCTAAATTATTGAAACCAATTGTATGAAACTTTGATTTCATTAGATTTTGTAGCAGGTTTATATAGAAGTACCATGCTAAAAATATGCAGTGTTTTGAGCGTTCCAATCGCATGAATTTTGCAAGCAGGACGATAAATGAAATCGAGCCCTTATCGGTACCTGTAATAGCAATGGTTTCAACCCTCCCTAAGTTTCTCAATTGCGGTCAATTGAAAATTTTCACTCAAATCCAAACAAAAAGATCTACTCCAATTACTTTGTTGATCAAAAACCAAAGGAGAAGCTAAACACAATCCTGACAAACTTTTGACGTAGGACTACGTCTTTGATTTCTATATGGGGGTACACTTTGTGAAAACCGAAAATGGAACATGTAACAAATTAAGAAAGATTTTGAACGTTAATAACTCAGCTGCCCCTGGTCCAATTTCAATAATTTTATCACCAATCGATCAGAAATATGGCTACGCATCGATAACAATGCTTCCAAATGTTGATTTTCAACAAGAAACTATTGAAAAACTGGTAAATGTCCAGCACTGTCAAAAAGCGTCGAATTAACTAACAAATCCACCAATTACCTACATACATATGCTGCTTCCCCAGCACAGTCGTCAGAGAGAAGTAAGTAGACGAAACAAGTTGAAGTGGCATTCGCCTCTGATCCTCGGGCGCGTGTGAATACGGAGTTTGGAATTGCGTAATATTTTGCACACTCATCGCCATATTCAGAACCAAACGCAAATTCTTCGAGATAACCACCATCCGTCGTCTGATTTACGAGGTGTGCTGAAGGTGTTCCTGAAAAATGAGATCCGTGATGCTGTCACCTACACTAAACACGCCAAGCGTAAGCGCCCATGGATGTCATCTACGTTTTGAAGTGACAGAGACGAACTCTGTTTGGTTTCGTAAGTTAAATCATCACCAACTTTGGCAACAAAACGTCTTTTTCCATGGCCACCAAGCTTATTGCAGTAAAGAGTAGGAATAGAATTCATCTGCCTGTTTGTCCATATTCAGAACCAACGATCACACAAAATGCTCATGCAAACTGGAAGCAGGGGTACAAATTATTTTGATCAACCTTGATCAACTTTGAATCGCCACGGCCGGATATTTTCGATGGAAGAAGCAACAATCTAGCATCTAATTCGACGAAGATGGCAGGAAACATTTGTGAAGCCGAGTTATTTACGAAAGAGAATGTCGATGAAGAGAATCGATCAATGTAGATAGGACCTTTAGTATATAGGAGTTTAGTTATCTCAGAAATAAGAAATAAAGGGAAGGAACTCAGCGATGAGTATATTTGCCTCATGCTTTCCCAGGATTTTCCAGGGAAAAAATCCCAAATTTGAGGAAAGTAAAGATTGGATTCACTCAGTCTTTTGATACTACTCCGAGACTGAATAAAATTTTCGTCAATTTCCTCGTTTTCTGGCAGATTTTTTAGGTTTTCCACAGGAAACCATGAGACAAATTTACTCATCGCTGAGTTCCTGCACTTTTGGCGATTATGAGTGAACTAAACTCAAATTTGGGTCGTTCTCATTCGCTGTGTACGCAAAAGGAAAAGAGCCAGTGTCGCTACTTGATAGCAAACTACTCATAATGGGAGGAGTCTTTGTAGCTTTTATACCACTTGGTTGCACATCATTCTGCTTTAACCTGAAAAGATATAAAAGAGCGCTGCTGTATGGCATTAGCTCATGAGTCATTCTCTGCTTGATCGTCAAGCAGTTCAGTTCGGTGTTAGCTCGCTCTCTCGAGTTGTCTGAAAAGTTCATTGCGATAGTGTTCGCGCTCTCTCTTTCGCGGTTTGTCGTGCGTGTGTGTGTGCCCCGTAATGGGGAAGCATCGGTCGCGAAGCCCGGCGAAGGTCCAGAACCCCGGAGAAGGAAGCTCCGGTGTGCCTACCTCGAACAGGTTTGCTGTTCTCCCCATGGATGGGAATATCCAGCCAGCTGTGTTGGAAAAACGCAGTAAGAAGAGGAAGAAGAATCAAGGCCAGTCCGATGTCACTGCGACGAACAACAGCGATGTTGGAGATTTCGGTGACGCTGCCGAAACCGTGAATACTGCCGAAATGAGCTCGGCAAAAGTGAAGCTACCTCCATTGGTAGTGAAAAATGCCCATCTTAATGTGCTCATTGCGGATCTAGCGACGCTGGGTGTTAAAGCCGAATACAAGTTGGGCAGAGTCGGCACTAAAGTGATGCTCCGTACCAAAACGGAGTTTGACGTGGTCGTCGCCCACCTGAGGACTTCCAAGGTGGAATTCTTTACCCACGACATTCCCGGTGAGAAGCCGTTCAAGGTCGTCATCAGGGGCCTACCAAACTTCGACCCGAAGTTTATCGAATCAGAAATCAGGGACCGGTACAAGCTGGCCCCAAGTGCCGTGTATCGAATGACAAGAAGAGACGAGAATGTGAAGGCGTATCCGGATAGCCTTTTCCTGGTACACTTCCAGAAGGGAACGGTGACGCTCAACGCACTGAAAGCCATCCGGTCCATCAATTCCATCATCGTTCGCTGGGAGCCATACCGTGGCGGCCATCGCGATGTGACTCAGTGCCAGCGGTGTCTGAACTTCGGACACGGTACCCGCAACTGCAACATTAAGCCACGCTGCGGAAATTGCGCTCAAGACCATGCCACCTCCGAATGTGCTGCGGATGAAGCTGTGGCGTCAAAATGCGCCAACTGTGGTGGTGCTCACCAAGGATCCAACAAGCAGTGCCCTAAACGCGAGGATTTCAAGCGCATCCGAAATCAAGCGTCCACCAACAATCAACCAGCACGAAGGAAGGATAAGGCCCCGGCTTTCAGGACAGAGGACTTTCCACCTCTTCGTGGACAAGCGAATCCCAGGGTGCGATCCACGCCCCCTCAAGAAACGTCTGGATCTTCTGCTGGACAAAGCTCTCCATCCCCCCCTGGATTCTGGAGGCAACCAACAGCTCAAACAAACAATCCCGATCTGTTCTCAGCAGACGAACTGATGGAGATTTTTATCAACATGACCGGTGCTCTACGTAAGTGCCGCAATAAGCCCGAACAGATCCAAGTGCTCGGTAAGTTCATCATCCAATATGGTGTCTAAACCGCTAACCATCGCTACCTGGAACGCTTGCTCTGTAAGAGCTAAACAGATTGAGCTTGCCGATTTCCTCCGCAAGCATAGCATCGACGTGGGTCTTCTAACAGAAACCCACCTAAAGTTCGGTGACAGCTTCTGGTTGCCTGACCACAACATTATCCGGCTTGATCGCACCAGCTCCAGGGGGGGTGGTGTAGCGGTCATCGTCAGAAAGGGAATCAAGTTTTGCACTCTGCCCCACATCCGCACTTCTATCATCGAGGCCATTCGTGTGGAGGTGGAATCACCAACTGGAAACGTCCGGTTCATCGCTGTTTACTGCCCACGCCAGTGTACCGCAAGCAACGGATTAGGAATCCAATTCAAGAAGGACCTGACCGCCATCACCCGTACTAGCTCCCGATTCATCGTTGGGGGCGACCTGAACGCCCGCCATGAAGCTTGGCGGAACTACCAGAGGAACCGAAACGGATGTCTATTGTTCGACCACGCACAACATGGACTGTACACAGTGCAATTTCCGGACGAACCAACTTTCATCTCTCCGGCGGGAAATCCCTCCACGCTAGACTTTTTCCTGTCAAACATCGGACTATCCAAGCCGGAGGCGCACAACGATCTCAGCTCCGACCACCAACCGGTGGTGACTGAAGTCGGTGTCAACGTGGTTCCTGCTAGAGGCTGCCTGCGTAAAGACTACCACCATGTCAACTGGGTGCAGTACGGTCGAATGGTGGACAGCAACATCGATGAAAATCCACTGCTCGACACCGTAGATGACATCGACCGGGCGTTGGAAGGACTCCAACAGGCCATATCCGAGGCTGACGAGACATGCGTTCGACAAGTTCCTGTGAGGGGTAAGTTTGTTGCTATTGATTCCCACACCCAATTATTGATTCGATTGAGAAATGTGCGTAGACGCCAGTTTCAGAGGACTGGAGACCTGGGCAAAAAACGTGAAATGGCCGATCTGAACAGGCAGATTGCTTCCAGAATGGACTCACTCCGAAATGAAAGTTTCGGGCGTGTTGTCCAGAATCTGGACGACCGCTCCAGACCATTCTGGAAGGTAGCCAAGGTCCTGAAAAATCATCCCAAACCCGTTCCACCTCTCAAAGTCGAAAATGATGACGATCGGCTTTTAATTACCCCACAGGAGAAAGCAAATGCGATCGGCAAGCATGTCGCTTCATCGCATTTGCTTGGCTCGACTATCCAAAGTCCGCTCGATGATCAGGTTGCGCAATGCGTTCAAAACCTAGATGCCTCCCCTTGTGTCGTGCCTCCGGCGGATATGATTACAGTACAACAAATTTGCTCAGCGCTGAAATGCACCAAGAACATGAAGGCTCCCGGGTTTGACGGTATATTCAACTTGATCTTGAAGAGACTCAGCATGAAAGTGCAGTCTCTTCTAACCGCTATCTTCAACAGATGTTTGGAACTGCACTACTTTCCAAGCATCTGGAAAGTAGCAAAAATCATACCAATCCGCAAACCCGGTAAGGATCCAACATTGTCTTCAAGCTACAGACCAATCAGCCTCCTTTCAGCGCTGAGCAAATTGTTCGAGAAACTCATTCTCAATCGTTTGCTCAAGTTTGTCGAGGAAAATAACATTCTCCTTCCGGAACAGTTTGGGTTCAGAAAGGGGCACTCCACCAATCACCAGCTAGTACGGGTGATGAATAACATCCGAAGTAACAAAGCTGTATCCAAGTCCACAGCCATGGCCTTGTTAGACGTTGAAAAGGCGTTTGACAATGTTTGGCATGATGGACTTGTGTACAAGCTTTGTAACTTCAACTTTCCTTTACATCTTATTAAAATCGCCCATAACTACCTCCAGCAAAGGTCGTTTAAGGTATCGTTGAATGGTTGTCTCTCAGACACGTTTTCGATCCCAGCAGGAGTCCCGCAAGGTAGTCTGCTGGGCCCCTTGCTTTACAGCATTTACACTTCCGACATTCCTCCCCTCGGCGACGGTTGCGTGTTTTTCCTGTTCGCAGATGATACCGCAATAGCCGTCAAAGGAAGGATGCCTCGCGAAATAACGAACAAACTTCAACGATGCCTTAACGCCTTTGCTGATTATGCCACCACGTGGAAAATCAAAATCAATGCCACCAAAACACAAGCGATCATGTTCCTCCATCGGCAATCGCCCAAACTGAAACCGGCTCCATCTTGTACTGTAATCATGGATGGCACAAGGGTTGAGTGGTCCGCCGAAGTAACCTATCTCGGGATGTTGTTCGATGAAAAGCTCCTCTTCCGTTCGCATGTAGAGAAAACAGTAGTCAAGTGTTCTGCCTTGGTTAGGTGTCTGTTTCCGCTGATTTGCCGCAGATCCCGCCTCTCAAGGGTGAACAAACTGGCCGTCTACAAACAAATCATAGCACCTGCGATCCTCTACGCAGCTCCGGTGTGGGAATCATGTGCACAGACTCACAGGAACCAAATCCAGGTCGCTCAGAATAGAGTGCTGAGGATGGTACTTGATCGTCCTTTTGACACTAGAATAACAAATTTACACGAAGAGGCAGGCATTGCCAAAATAGATTCCAGAATTAACGAAATTAAGACTAAATTTGCACAAAAATGTAATTTATCAGAACATGCTTTGATAAGCAATTTGTATATAGTAGATTAGGTGTATATAGTAGTTGTAGGTTAGTTGTAGTTGTAAATAGTAGTTATAAGTAGTCTTCTTTTTCAAATTTTCAAGCAAACCAATCCCACCAAGGTGGTCATTCTCTAAAACAGGCCTGATAGGACTAGGAACTGTAATTAATAATAATTGAAATTTCACAGGAACTAAAGTTGAAAAGACGCATCTGTGTCACTTGATAAGTTATACATGTAAACCACACAAATTCAAGAAATATAGATCATTTAAGTCAAGTCAAAAAGGCATTAGCTCATTTTCGCTTTAGACGGCGTGGTGAACAGCAATAGCAGCAGTAGGAAGGTGGTGGCTAGTCCACTCCTTCACAACTAACAAGCAACAATTGACTGGGCGTGGCAAAGGAGGAAAAGGTCTGGTAAAGGAGGCGCCAAGCGTCATCGCAAAGTTCTTCGAGATAACCGCCATCGGTCGTCTGGCTCGCCGTGGTGGTGTCAAACGTATCTCCGGTCTGACCTACGAGGTGTGCTGAAGGTATTCCTGGAAAATGAGGTCCGTGAGGCTGTCATCAGCAAAGAGTTGGAATAGAATTTATCGACCACACAAAATGCTCTCCAGAGATGTAATCTTGTAACCAAACTTGGAAGCAGGTGTGTAAGTGATTTTGATTGATTCTCTTAATCAACTTTTTCTTTTTTTCTTTTTACAAATTTGGTACGCCTACAATTCAAAAACGGAAAGAGTTGAGATAATAGATAATTGATCAATTAAAAAAAACTAAATGCTCTTCACATTTATTCCGTCCAATAGCGGTCCTACGTCAAGCTTCCGTTCGTGCCCCTAGGCACAGACCCTTCTACTTTTTTTCTTCCATTATGCTAAGGTCTCAGTCTGGAACTCCCAGCTACCTGTCTCAAAGCTACCAGGAACAACTTAAACTATTTTTTCTAGCAACAATAAAGTCTGGTTCACTTAGAATTCAGATACTTTATTTATTCTATTTGAAGCAGCGCCTCTAGTGGTCAGATTTGGAATGTTTGCAGCATTAAAAAAGTTGTACTAGATGGAAGACGTGAAAAGAAAATTGATCCTGCTCACCGTTTTGTTGGTGATGAAAAGCTTGGGTTTGAGTCCGCAGCTGCAAATTGCTTGCTAGATTTTTTTCCGGACAAATTTATCAGCGAAAATAAACTTGAATTTGCTGGGGACATCACCCCGTGCAGTTGTATAAACCTGCCTGAAATCCATCTTGACATAGATTTCGTCGTTCATTAGAAGGCATCCTCTGAATTTCGTCAGAACCCGGTCGTACCTTCCGAGTGCGTGTTCTGGCCACTAGATTCTGCATCATTGTCTTGTTTGGTTGATTGAAGGCACGGAATGAACGGTAACCTACTGGCAGACGAATCCTCCGGACGGTTTTGTGATATCCCGATACGAGAGTCCTTATCTTGATCGACAACAATTCCTTTCAGTTCAGCTGCCGATCCTGAATTCCAGCCTGACGTTTGCGTTGAACCTTCGGGCCGCACTCTTGCGATCACGGAACCGCTTGAGAACATCTCCTACAGTGGCCACGTCGGACTTTCGTCGTGGGTTTACAGGATTTTCTTTTACTGCACGTATCGAGACGAAACTTTCACCACTAAAACACGTGTACTTTCAAAACAAATCGCTGTGTACTTTCAAAACATGCCAAACCCGGCCACTAGAGGCACTGCGATAGAGTGAATAAAATGTCCGTATTCTTTTGGTTCTGTTTGACGTCGTTTTCTCTAGTTTTTGTAGAAAATAAGTTTTCATTTTTTTATGCAAACGTTAATACCCATAAACAGAATATTTCACAATGTAATCATAAGTTGATTTACTAAAAGCACAGTGAACAGTATTCCTATTCAACGTAATCATCAAATCTTGGACTTGTTTGCATTCAATTACATTCAATTATCATAATTTCCGTAATGAATTCAATGCAATTCAACCAGATCGAAGAGACGAACAAATATTACATCTGTAAATAGGCAATATTACTATTTATTAATGGGTATCAAGAAAAAACTATTCAAGCAGTAATCGATAAAAGAACAAAGGATCATTTTAAGGCGTATTTCGACAATTCTTACACCAGTAACTGAGGGTTTGAAACGGGTAGCGGTGAATCTAGACAAAAACATTATCAAACCATTGATTTCGAAATTTGGTCTAGATTAATTATTCAGCAGCAAGACAAATCAACTGAAGTCACTGTTAAGATCAAGTCTACAAAATCTCTTGTCAAGATTGCAATAAAATCTACATTGCTGAGACGAAAAGGACTTTGGAAACAAGGTTTAAGGAACAGAGGATGACATTAATATCCTGCGGAGTGTATCTTCGCCTTGGAAACTAGCCGTAGCAGAAAGTTTAGAAATATTGAAACATAATCCATCAACATTTCTTAATAGAGATCAAGGAAACGGATACTCGAGACTCTTTAGCATGTCTAAAACCACACATCGTAGCATGCTTCTACCTGCTGGAGACTAAAGTTAGGTACCTGGTTAAGTATATTCCGGAGTGATTTGAGATTTGGGTGTAATTGCTTTTGTAAAAAAAGACGTCAATTGCCGATTTCTCTTGAATTAAAGTTCAATCTCATAAACCAACTATACCAAATGATAGTGGAATCATTCCTCTATCTTAAAGCGTTATTAGTTTTCGAGATTGAGCTTTTATTCACGAGAAATCGGTGATTGACGTGTTTGTTTACAAATGCAATTACGCCCAAATCTCAAATCACTCCGGAATTATGACATCGCAGTGGATACCTGCTGATTTTTAGTACCTATTGATTAGTATATAACTCGTAGATAAAAGATGGATTCTTCAGTGGTGTTGAGTACTTGGCTCTGATGAAGTCTACAAGTAGTAGAAGAAATACGCGTATCTGTCAAAAGATAAGCAATTTTAATGGAATTTAATGGAAATAAACCAATACACTCACAGCTCTTCACAATATTACTGGTTAACAACGCTCCTGAAAAGCCCGCTGTTGAGCTGCATATTTTGTTCCTGCGCAGTTTAAATTGAGCATTACCTTGAGAATTGTCCGTCGTGAAGAGACGGTGGCTTGCTGGTTCCATGGTAAAATGAAGAGATAAAACAGAGTCCGCTGCGGTTCATGCACAGCATGTCAGATGCTTATGGGATTTACTATAGGAGTAAAGAGTTGCTGAGTAGCCGACAACGCCAATGCTAACTGAGCATGCAACCATATATATGCTTTTCTTTCATAAGGGTCAATGCCGTAACTGCGAATTATTACTTTCCCGCAAATTTCTCGAATGAAAACTCATACAAGTAAATTCATCTAACTTAAGCTACATAAAGTGTTTAGATGGTATATGGGTCCTTTAAATGAAAACTAAATCTTTCAATAAATCCTAGCATACCATATGCTTTGTGGATTGTAGTATTCAAATGGTCTACAAAAGTCAACTTTGAGTCAAAAATTACTCCTATTTAAGACCCTAATTTTGCTACATCTTTCAACTAATTGATTCCCTAGAGAACAGGTGAAGTCATGAATGGTATGTTTTCGGGTATAATATTTGATACTGCATTTTTAACATTAACATCAACCAGACTTTTACCTCACAAATTGTAGAATACATCAATTTCATCTTGAAAATTATGCAGAACTGACCTATTACATACTTCCATGTATAGTTTTATATCGTCAGCATTTATAAGCACATTGAGGCGGTTTAACACAAGCTTGACATGATCTTCGAAAATAATAAATAGTTATGGTCCTTCACAGTCCGCATCGTCCTCTCTTGCCATGTGGATCTATTCGCTTTTTGCTAAATGAAGTGTTACTGCTACCTAAAATTTCAATAATACTTTTCAGTGCCCAAAATTACCTATAGATTTTCTATCTTGTTCGACTCTTATTCTCCTTCGATCCTTGTTTGGACTCTATCCGAGGTAATCCTGCTTGGAGCCTAAACGCTAAAAAAGGGCAATCTCTTGATCCCCCTTCTGATGAAATTAATTTGAGCAATCAATTTGATATGCTCACGGATGATGAAAATGATCCATCATCCGGGAAAAATTCAATTAAACTTTCCCGGTTTAATGCTTATGAGGAAAATATTCCCTCTATTGTGATAACCACTTCCGATTTTCATGCTCTTCGCACGGAACTTTTGAATTTCGTTAAATTCAAGTTTTCACTTCAAATTGACCGTCGGGGTGAATGCCGTGTATTGGACGGATTCAAACCTCTTATCAAGTAGCTTACTGAGAAGCAGCACCATTTGTTTACTTACGACAACAAAACTGAACGTCTGTTCAAGGTTGTCTTGAAAGGTCTGCCCAGTAGTGAATCCCTAAATCAGATCGAAGATGAATTGAGTTACTTGGAGTTGTGTCAGTCCAAGTAATCAAATTGAAAATGAAATCCCGTCCTGGCGATTCACGCAACGGGATTTCTAATGATTTGTATTTAGTTTACTTCAAGTCTAGTGAACTAAACAACCTTAAAGTCTTAGAAAAAGCTAGTTTTATTACAAAACCTCACCCAGTGCCGTAAGTGCCAGGGATGCGGTCACGGAACGGAAAAATTACTACATGCCTGCTAAATGCATGAATTGTGGTGATTACTCTCACGCAAAGGACGACTTAGAAAATAAATGTTCTAATTGTGGTGAAAACCACAAACGCAAAGCGATCCTACGATCTACTTCTAAGTGACAGGTAGGAAACGCTTCACATTCTCGAACAAGTACTCATTCATCTACTGTTAACAACGGTCAGCGAGGAACAAATTCTATATTCGTACCCGTAGGTACAAACATCACCCCGCCCAAGTAACAATGTTGGTTTTATGAGGGTTCTGGAGAGCATGATTTGGACTTGTAGAATGCTTCAAAACCTTGATAAAACTTGCAATGTTACTTGGGCGGCTTGAAATTCTTAATATAGATGTTCGGCTACTGACAATGTTCAGCAAGTAAATGGACCGTAGTAGCACGCTTGTCACAAATCAATTGTAGAAACTTATATACGACTTATTTCAGTCATAAACAAGTTGCTGTAACTTATTGTGATGAAAGTGTGCTACTCGGGGAGCTACCAATGCTGCTAATTTTAACGAAAATTTGGATGATTTTGACTTACTGGTCCTAAGATGGATTTTTTACAGAAACCATTAATCGATATGACATGATTTTTGATGCTATTCAAACTGGAGTTAATTTGGAAACAATATCGTAATGACTTTGAAATTAAGTAATGGATTTTAAATCATCAACTATTTTGAATTGGAATGCTCGATCTCTTTAAGATAATGAGGACAAGCTATATAACATTTTGAGAGTTCATAACGTGCGTATTGCCGTTATAACTGAAACGTTCCTTAAACCTGAGCATTAGGTTAAAATGAAATTTCTGTTGAAACTAAAGCTAGACAATTTGCGTTTATAGCTGCCTATTTGCCATTCCAATGCGAAGGCCAGCAAAAGAATTTTCTCAAGGGTGACCTCCAGAAACTTACCCGTCATAGGTCTAAATTCTTCATTATTTGTGATTTTAATGCAAAACACCGCTCATGGAATAATGCTCAAAGCAATTCCAATTGTAATATTCTGTTTGATGATTGTTCCGCAGGTTATTACACTATTCAATATCCAAACAGCCCAACATGCTTTTCTTCTGCAAGAAATCCCTCCACTATTGATTTGGTCTTAACTGATTCATGTCAACTTTGTAGCCAACTGGTTACCCATGCTGACTTCGGTTCTGATCATCTTCCAGTAACTTTTGAAATATCCCAAGAAATAATTTCTAATCCCAACAGCTCTACTTTCAATTACCATAGAGCTGATTGGGAGCAGTATTGAACTTTTATGGAATATAACTTCGATCCAAACATTCCTTTGCAAACCAAAGATGAAATTAATTATGCTCTTGAATCTCTGACTACTTCTATAGTTGAAGCAAGAGCTGCCTCAGTACCAAAATGCGAGGTTAAATTCGATTCAATTATAATAGACGATGATCTTCAGCTCTTGATCCGTCTTAAAATGTCCGTAGGAGACAATTTCAAAGAACACGCGATCCTGCCATGAAAGTTATCTGGCGGGATTTGCAAAAACAAATTAAAAAGCGATTCGCTGCCCTGAGGAACAAAACTTTTGAAAATAATATTTCTAAATTAGACCCGAGTCCTAAACCCTTTTGGAAACTCACAAATTTTTTGGAAAAACCTCAAAAGCCTATTCCAGTGCTTAAAGAAGGTAGTAAAATTTTGACCACAAATTTGGAAAAAGCTCAGAAACTTGCTAAGGAATTCGAGAGTTTCCATAGTTTCAGTTTGGGTCTTACTAGTTCTATTGAGAATCAGGTTGCTCGGGATTTTCTGAATATTTTCTCTCGGGAAAATATTTTTGATGATTCCTGGGGGACTGATTTGGACGAAGTAAGGTCTATAACTATAAAGTTTCAAAACATGAAAGCTCCAGGTGATGATGGAATTTTCTATATCCTCATCAAAAACTCCCAGAGAGCACCTTGTCTTTCTTTATTATTTAACAGATGTTTCCATTTGGCATACTTTCCTGATAAATGGAAAAATGCAAAAGTTGTTCCAATTTTGAAGCCGGTTAAAAATCCAGCTGAAGCTTCTAGCTACCGTCCAATAAGTTTGCTTTCTGCAATGAGTAAACTTTTTGAAATGAGAATTTTAAATAGAATGATGCTTCACATCAATACGAACTCAATTTTTGCAGATGAGCAGTTTGGATTTCGCCATGGGCATTCAATTACTCATCAACTCTTAAGAGTTACCAATTTAATTCGTTCAAACAAATCTGAAGGCCGCTCAACTGGAGTTGCTCTTCTAGACATAGAAAAAGCATTCGACAGTGTTTCTCATGAAGGTCAAAATTCCAAATCTGATCGAGTACCTGTTAGAGCAGTAGTTCCTCAGGGTAGCATTCTTGGGCCTATACTGTATAACATTTTCATTTCGGACCTCCCTGATTTGCCTCAGGGTTGCCACAAATCTTTGTTCGCCGATGACATAGGCATTTCTGCTAATGGAAGAAGTCTTCGTGTTATTTGCAGCATATTGCAGTTGAGATATTTTCTCTTATTTACAAAACTGAAAGATTTCTCCCAACGCTCTCTAAACGCAACTTATAATATTTCCACATAAGCCTAGAGCTTCCTTTCTGAAACCTAGTAGTAGTCAGATAGTCACTATGAACGGAGTTCCAATTTGTTGGTCAAGTCAAGGGTCACAATCAGCGATTTTATAATCTGAATGAATGAGAGCGAGAGTCAGTAAAAATTGAATCGAAATTGACAGGTTTCAAGAATAAAAAAAACATACTTAGTAGCCTCTTCTTGTAGCATGAGTATGAACATGATTGACCGCCCGTGGATGCAACTCCGTTATTGCCAGATCAGCTGTTTTTACACAGAGAACCAATATATGTTGCTTGGGACTAACGATCGAGAAAGTCGAGAAATCTTCTGCACTTTTACGAGGAATCACTGGGATGTTCGTTAAGAGGGTTAGGTTTGCAGCATGATTCGTTTTGGTAAACGATAAGCTGAATTGATGTTCTAACGATCATTTAACGTGAAGGAGCTTGGGATTGAGCTCAAGATCTTCTGCTCAGTAAGCAAAAACGTTTGCCACTAGGCAAACGAGCTCCTTTTTAATCATCGAGTTGCTGTTAGTAACATGTAGTCATATTAACAAATAAAACGATTGACGGATCTTCAATGTGGATGGGCCTGAGATCATGATGTTTTACTCAGTAAGCAAAAACGGTCGCTCTAAGGCCACCGAGCCCCTCATACCGTTAACCGAGTTGTTGTAACCATTTCGCAAAACACACGAAAACTAGCGATTTGACTATAAATCTCTTTAACATGGACCTGGGACCACGTTTTTCTGATCAGCAAGCAAGCCACTCCAATCGAAGACTAAAAGTTATGAAACAGCACTTAGTCCTTCATTAAGTTCCACTTTCACACGACGTTCAATGTTTTGATTAGCTCTTTACGCATTGTTCAAGCTATCGTAACAAGCTATGACCGACGTGACGATTGCTTAAACCCTGGCTAAACAAGCTATTCAAATGGAATTACTTTCTCGAAAGCAACCAATTATGTATCCCCAACTGGATAATGCATGCACTCATTTTTTTTCTAAACATTCCGAAGTGTACCGCCCAATATCTATCAGTTACGATTTTCCACAATAGCAGCCTGGGATGAATCGTAATGTCTTTTCCCCACAAGACTCAACTATGTTCTTGCACGCAAAATAGATCACGCTCGATCGATGCTATCCCGGAAGGAAACGAACGGATTGTTTTTAACTATGACAAGCTCACCAAATACAATCACCATGCAGCAGCACCAAGAATCGATTAATTTTACTTAGGACCTATAGCCGGCGCCGGTGGTGTAGAGGTAAGCGTGACTGCTTTCTAACACCCCAATGGGTCTGGGTTCAATCCCAGTCGAGGTCGGTGGGATTTTTCTGAGGCATAAAAATCTCTGGTCACGTCTTCCTTCGGAAGGGAAGTAAAGCCGTTGGTCCCGGCCCATGTGTGTTGAATGGGTGCAATATCCTACGCAGGTGTGGAAGCTGCCTTCCTGCACATTCGATTGCCATCAATGGATGGCAATCGATGTCCGTCGGTGATTGACACTAGATTGCGGAACAGAAACCGACGTTAAATAAAGGAAAAAAAAAATACTTAGGACCTAATGCATTGTTCAGCTTGACTTATTGATCCATAAAGCCAAGGTTTGTGAAAGTGTTGCCATTCATATTTCTTACTAAACGTACTCGAATCTTTGATTCCCCTATTGTGTTACAGCTCTACTTTTTGCTACTGTTAAGACTTTAATAAGTATGTAATTGGTATTATATTTGAAGGCTTTGTCTAGATTTCAAACATTATTTATTATTGTTTTCAGGTATTAAACTATTGCCATATATTCAGCTTCATTTTTCTAGCTAGTGTAGTTTGAATAGGAACATAATTTGTTACAATTTGAAAACTAGCTCTAAATTGACTGGTATTTTGGTCATACAGTAGGTGTCCTAGGTTCTCTGTTACCGCGCATAGGTCACAACGATTATAAGGCATTAGGTTCCAAGTTGCAATCCTGTGTTTTGTCGTCATTTGTTCTGTTCTGATACGGGATAGCATGCTTGTGTCTAACGTTTCGAATTTCATATTTTTAAACCAGGGTTGTTTGTTTTGCGTGTTCACAATTAAATTTTCCCTTTCTTCTAAAATCAGTGAGTATTTGTTTTGCCATATATTTTTTTCCGTTTCAATTTTAAGGATATTAGTTTAATCTTGTAACGTTTAATTATTCTGTCTTTGATTAAAAGTATCATTGACAATAAGATTATTGTCAAAAATTGTAAACATATAGACTGCATCTGAAAAAAGTGAGACGCACTCATTTGTTTGTAACTTTCTTGCGTGTCGGTAAAAACAAACTAACAGTGTAATGTTTACGCCGGCAGAATTTCATCACAATCGTTCAAGTGGTTACAGCGATGGCGTCGTAATAAAAACAGAAGTGCAAACAAATGTTGTGCACTCTCTTCGAAAATCCAAAAGCGTCACATAGATGGATCAGAAACACAGATACCGGGGCAGGAGTTCAACGTCGTCAAATCCAGGTTGGCCGTTCCAGTAATCATCCGGGAGAAAAAGCTGTAAAAATTTGCCAAAATATTCCTTGTCTGGCAGCCGATCAGTGGATGTGATAAAATGAGTCAGCCCTTCATTACATCTGGCACTATTAACGGGTTAAATGATGAATGTCTCCAGCAGCACCTCCTGCTCTTTCTGAAGTGTGTTTTTGTACCTAAAGAGGTCAACCCTTAAAATACGCCAGAACTTCGCCAAAAAAAAAAAAAAATTGAGCTATCATGAAGGCAAAACTTTGAAAAATCCCTAAGGTGAACTGGATTTGAAGAAAGAGTGGTTGAAACCATCGAAACAAGTTGGTTCCACCATTGCCCAAAATCTAATGAGCAGAGCAGTGGCAAGGAAAAGGTGTGGGCATTTGGATACGGAGAAGAGGTTTAATATTTTAATGATGTTGAAACATAACCATAACGTTATTCTTTATTTTCTGAAAATTTGAAGAGAATCAGACTTAAACAGAATTTTAGGGACCATTTTTGTGTGTCTCATTTTTTCGAATATAGTCTTTATTTATTGACACGTGTAATTTGTGCCAAACCGTGCTGCTTGTTTGACGGATTATCTCTCTACACTTCTCATCATCTCTGGGTTGTCCACATGTTTGACGTTATCAAAAACCACAAATCCACAAGTCGTGACACCGCTTCGACCGGCGGTTACCGAATCAGCTGAGTCAATAGAATCCATTGAAATAAGATATTACCTCCAGACTGCTACTGCGGAGGGATGGGATTTTATTCCCACCCCCCGTGCCACTCGAACAATAGTTCCATTCATGACGCTTCGCGTGGTAGGCCAGAGAACCCCACCCATGGAAGATGGGGCGAAACCAAAGAAAAATAGAAAATCCTTTTCCTATACGGTTACATGGGATCATAAAACCACCTTTATGTTAGTTTCTTTTTCCCTTCTGCTCAATGATTCTGATTTCTGTCGGTAGGAGGGCCCTTCCCCCCACGGATGCCCAAAGAAATCGGAGGTACATAACGACAAATGGTGGGCTCAATATCAACCAGGGTCCCGATGGCCCGAAGGCCAACAGCCAATAGATGGGTAAATTTATACGGTAAATAAAATTTCGCTAACCAACAATAATCATAAAATTACGTTTAATGATAGACGACAAGCGGGGGCTTACTGGCGCTTCGAGAGGGCTGCACTCGTGATTCGAGAGTGGGGAGGGGGGGGGGGAAGGGGTTGAGGGCTAAATGTCGAAATTGAACTGGAGGCCAACCAACTGGCATTGTGCAAACAAACCAATATTGCGGTCGGAGCTCCTCCCTCTCCCTCCTCCCGCAGGGCATCCCGGTGCTATCATTTTAACAAACTTTCATAAAAGTTAACAGAATATTTCGTGACATGCGGAGACACAAACAAGATATATTGCCGGTGGTACACATTTTTCCGTTCCTTCCATTTTTTTCAAGCTGTTGTTATTTGAGCACGCTTTTCAACCTCGAAGTCGTCGTAGTCGTCGTCGTCGGTTGCGCTTTCGGAACAGCTGGCATCGGAGAGTGCATTTTTGCGGTGCAAAAGTTACCAGCACCAGTACCGGGACTCGTTCCTTTCAGCAGCAATTCAATAGTTTCGCAGGGCAGGATGATGAAGGCAAGTGGTTGTCATTTTGCGTTCCCCGAGCTAATGTGTGCATTTCCAACATCACATCCGGTATAGGTATTCGTACGAGAGTGTCACATTCGGATTTTTGCTTTTCACCAACCGGCAACCAACCCGGCTGAAAGGGGTGTTAGAAAATGTAACAGCTGGCTGCACCCATGCACACACACACACACACACACAGACGAACGAAGGGACGAACAATAAGCGGTGTGCAGAGGTGGGGCATAGTTTGTGCCGAATGGTGGAATTTTTCAGTTGTATCAACTCATAAATCTGCGGTTTCAAGAAGTGTCACAAAGTTGCTATGTGTAACTTTTGAAATGTGTTGCACAGTTGGCTCAAGTATCGAGTCACTAGTGGGAGTGGATGGGATTGAGGCGATCAATTTGTTACAAAGCTTTATTTGGGTTGATATTGGCATGGTTGGGTTTGGTAGCGGAACGTGGGCTAAAATGCTCCTGTAGGGCAAAATTAGTCGTTGCTGTAGTCAAAATCACTTCAGCAACTTCTGTGTTTATCAACTAACATTGCTAATTGGGTTTTTTTTAGGGGTATTGCGGTAATTACATTTCACGTTAATCGATTTCACGTGTTTTTATTTTTTCGATTTTGCCGTCGGCAGGATAGGTACAGCATTTTTAATGCAGTAAAAATGGAATCGAAATCCAAAATTTCAGTCAGATTACATTGGCAGAAATTACCATTTATGTGCCGCTCCGAGTCACTTTAGAATAGGGAGCGTAAAGGCTGAAAGTCATAGAAAAAGTTGTTCAAATTCGAGCAGAAGACCTGTCAAATGGATGAGATGTCGCCTCTTTACCCAATTCAGTCTCTTTAGGGGAGAGCTATCAATTTGTTACTTAGGGTTAATGTTCCTAATATTGGCCTAAGTTTGTAATATTGGGTCCATACAATTTCGAAGGATAGCATTTCTGGTCAATGATTCACAAGCATCCAATAATATCCATTTGTATTGTGCATATGACGTACTGACCTACGACAAATTGAAGAACTGGATATTTTTATCGATGGGTCCAATCTTAAGATAAATTAGAGCGATTTTCCTTATGTTTCAAAAAGTCAAGTGATTATTTTGCTTAAAATTTTGATTTAAAAATCGAGTTAAAAGTTAATGGCAGCATTTTTCATCCGGCGGGGAATTCCCCAGAGGGGGAATGCAACCATTAAGGTTATTCAAAATATCTGCTCCAGGCTCAGTTGATTCGAAATCAGGTCCTATCATTCTCCTAAAATTTGAGTTTATTTGGCTGCGAACTCATACTGCACTGACCCTGTGCCTGGGGAAGCCTATTGGCAATCTGCCGAAGTACTGACGTACATGCGTAGCAGAGGCCCTCGACCTGGTCCTACTTAACGACGGGGCACCCACCTTCACCAACGGCCAGAGGGAGTCAGCAATCGCTAGTCCCTGCCTGGTGAATCGCCTATTGTTGCAGGTCCGACAAGACCCCATGGGTAGTGATCACCACTTCATCACCATCCGGTCCAACGACCGGGCCATCGCCACCACGCGCAGGCTATGCTGGATCTACCTGCAGACTGATTGGACCGTCTTCCAGGGTGCAATTGAAACCCTATGCACGGAGACCGGACCCTCGAGCTCACGGAAGCCATCGTCGAAGTGGCCACCGTTTTGATCTCTAAGACCAGCTCCAATCCCGGCAGGAAACCTCTTCAGTGGTGGATACCCGAAGCGAAAACTGCCGTCAAAGCCAGACGCAAAGCCTTTCGAGCGGCAAGGAGATTCCCCCCTAATCACCCCGATTGGGAGGAGGCTCTCCAATACTACCGGTGCAAAAGAAACGAGTGCAGGAACGTCCAGCTGGGCTGAATTTCTCAATAGTATCAACTCCAGTTTCTGAATTGTGGAGGAAAGTCTACGCTCTCATTGGTAAGGGGAAATATCAGGGGATAGCCCTAGAGATCGGCAATTCAACAACCGAGCCTGGCATGGTTGCTCAGCGGAAATCCGTCGAAAACACAACGCGTCAAACGACTCCATCGCCAACATCACCATCTCTGACGACTATATGGATTTTGTGATCAACCAATCTTTCAGCCTCAGAGAACTCGCCTTTGCCCTCTCCAGAGCTAAAGGGAGCTCCGCCGGCCTAGAAGAACTTGACTATTCCCTTTTAAAGAACTTACCCAAGCGTCAAGTGGCTGAACGACTCCCTTCCAATGCAGTGAGGCCACAACTTGGTCGTACCCATAAAAAGGATGGGAAACCCTGTCGATCACCTGAGGAGTTCCGTCCGAGCTCTAAAATTATGGAGAGAACGACCGCACCCTCAAAAATACGATAAAGATCCCCCGCATGAAATTGGCACCGGGCATCAACGCATCGAAGACGAAATACATCAGAGGAAGAAGTTCCGAAAATGATGCCAGCAGAGAAATTCAAAGACGCGTTATGGGAGGGAATCGTGCCTACTTTGAACTCCGGAGAACGCTCCGGTCGAATAAAATTGGCCGCCGTACGAAGTAAACTACCTACAAGACGCTGATCAGACCGGTTGTCCTCTACGGCCACGAGACCTGGACTATGATTCGAATGGAAGGTGTTGCGTACCATCTACGGTGGAGGGCAGATGGAGGAGGTGAATGAACCACGAATTACACCAGCTGCTAGGAGAACCATCCATTGTCCACAGTGCAAAAATTGGGCGACTACTGTAGGCTGGGCACGTCGTAAGAATTCCGCACGACGACCTAGTGAAAATGGTTCTCGAAGGCGACCCAACAGGAACAAGAAGAAGAGGCACGCAGCGGGCAAGGTGGATCGACCAAGTAGAAGGTGACCTGCGGACCCTTCCCAGACTACGAGGTTGGCGAAGTGTGGCCATGGATCGAGTAGAGTGGAGACGACTTCTTTGGACAGCAGAGGATAACAAGGCCTTAGCCTGATTGGTTAGGTAAGGTTTCAAATTCGTACACCATTTGTCACCAGTGCCTTCGTACACATTTGCGCTCATAGCCACCGGTCCCTGACGACACCAATCACGATCGACTCCCAGATCATCCCACAGCGCAAAACTATCATAATCCTGGGAATACGAGTTAGAGCCCACTTTGACGATGTCAAAGTCCACTTCCAGACAAGACTCAACCTTATCCGCTCAATCGCCAGACGCCACCCGGACAGCAATCGGCAACTCCGAATCCGAGTCCCCAAGGAGATCATAGACACACGAATCACATACGTGATCGAGTTTACCTGCATGGCTCGAACGACCTTCGTTGACTAACTAACTCCAGTTTATCAAAGGGCCATCCGCACCACTTTCGGCTTGCTTCTCTGCACCTCAGGCCTGACCGCATGTGTCGAGGGAGGCGTTCTCCCCTTCAACAGATTCATCACGCGATTCATCAGATTCAATAGTTGGAATCTGCCTCAAATATCCATAGATCAAACCATCAAATACACCTTCAGTGCAGGATCCAATTCCCCGCCCTCACCCAAGCACAGAAAGATCTAATCCAACGTTGATACAGAGAACACACGATACGCTACTCCGACGGTTCGGTATTACAGAGCAGAGTCGGCATCGGGATATCCGATCCCGAGGTAAGCGAATGCTACCGCCCTCCCGATCAATGTAACATTTTCTCTGCTGAGACCGCAGCTGCATTCGTTGCCATCTCCACCCCGTCCAGCAAATCCATCGTCCTTTTTACAGAATAACTACCACCTTCGACGCCGAATACCCAACACACCCGTGGATCCAGGTCATTCTTCAATTCGCGCCACTCGACACCACCGTCGCATGGATACCTGGTCACTGCGGGATCCAGGGAAACGGTGAAGCCGACCATCGCGCCTCGTCAGGAAGACTGACATCTCGGTATACACGCAATACCCCTGTCCCAGACCTAAAAAGCTGGATTACCCGAGTCACCTAAGAGGCGTGAAGTAGGGACTGGCTAAACTCCCGGGATCTATTCATCCGCAAAATCAAGGGAGAGGCATAACCGTTGGGACGTCCCAGCTGACCACCGCACAGTGGGACGAAATCGAAAAATGGAGGACATAGTCATTTGCAACGAAACTATTGAGTGTAGCAGTTTGATGTCTTCTAAAATTCTTCTTCAATCTTTGAGTTCTTAATTTGAGTGGTAAAAATATTTCCTTAGGGGGGGGGGGAGGGGTATACACTAAGACAAAAAATAGAACTTTTTTGTGTCTTGTTAAAATCGATGAACATCTATGGAAACATTGTAGATGATATCATTTTAAGAAACTTTGTCCAAGACTACAATTTTCTGTCTCTCAACTGGACGAAGTTTTAGGGTGAAAATGGAGTACAAATGATATTGTAGTACCCCCTTAAAAACCGTTTTTTACCTTTTCGCTGACTCAATTGAATTCTTTAATTTTTTAATTATCGATTATCATACATCATCTGAAAGAGCATCGTTTTATGAGCACAATGATGTTTTCGATCCTATAGACCAGTGATTTTCCTCCTTTTTCCGTTCTATTAAGGCTAGTACCCGAATAAAAAAAATTCGCATTCAACGATTAAAAAACACTTCCAAGTTCCATAAAGTTCAAATTAAGTTCCAACCGAACCTTCAAGTTCCATAAAGTTCAAATAAAGTTCCGGAAGAATTTTCAAGTTCCATAAAATTCGAACAAAGTCCCGACAGAACTTTCAAGTTCCATAAAGTTCAAATAAAGTTCCGACAGAAGTAAGTGTAATTTCTTGGATTCGAACCAGTGTATTCGGCATGCGATCTACGATTGCTAACCACTGCGCCAGAAGTGTGTTGAAATACCATGCGGGCAAACACCAATTTAAAATTCATCAAGGTGTTGTGTTTAGTATTCAAGTCAGTCAGCTGGCACTGAAAACTCCAACAGTAGGCGGGACAACAGCTCACTTCAATATATCTCAGACGACGTAGCGGTTCGCGCTGGGGCTCTCACGCAGAAGGACTGGGTTTAATTCTTCAAACAGCTTTAATTCTACTACTAATGCTGATGAATCAATACACATTTATACCTGTCTTTAAAAATGCGAACTAAATATAGAATTGATGTAGAGGACAAAAACCCTTTTTAATTTATTTTCTAAAAGTTCCGATAAAGTTCCGCCAGAAGCTGCTTAGAATGCTCTTCAATTATGGTACCGGAACTTTCAAGTTCTTATAACGACTTAAAAATGAGGCTGCTTAGAAATCTATAGACCACCTTCAACCAAGCTGCTTAAGCCACAAATAGCCTTTTATCAGAACTTTTGGTTACTTGGGTATGGCTACTAGAGTGGTTCAAAATATCGATTTTGCTCCACCAAGCTTAATAGATTTCAAATCAGGTCCTGGTAGTTCTCCCAAAATTTGAACTTATTTGGATGCGAACTCATACTTGCAGTTCATTTGCACATTGCAGTTCACTTTTGACAACACAGTGCAACACATTTTCATTGCCTTTCATGCCTGATTTCAAAAAGTTCCGGAGAGTTTGGCTGGAAATTTTGAGCATATTTCCAAATAAACTCTTAGTAGTATTGCAGGAGATTCTGAAGTATTCTTCAAGGGAATTCTAAGGAGAGATTCAATAGGATACCTAGAGATCCTTCTCAATGAAATTCTTACTGAAATTTCTATGGTATTCTGAGGGTCAAATCAATAAAATTTTCGGATTATACTTCTTCGAATTCTATCTAGCTTTTCAGAAATATTCCAAGTGAATTGTAAAAAAAAACAATGGTGAAACAGTGAAATGAATGCAAATTTACGCGAGGATGCTTAAGAATACAAGGATATTTTTTTAGTAAATTCTTAAAAGGTTCTGCTTTTAATTTTGATTTATATGGAAATAATTTCTAGGGAATAGCATGAGCATGAGCATGAGCATGATTGACCGCCCACGGTTGCTACTCTGTTATTGCTAGACCAGCTGTAATTACACAGAGAACCAATAGACGATGCTTGGGACTAGCAATCATCCTCAATGTATTAAAACTGGTGATCTCAAACTAGGCAATACCAGTGCCTAGTGCCCTGTGCCTGTGCCCGAACACAGGTCAAGAAAAGAAGGGGTAGGAATGTGTTGACGTGACACTCGCTTTGATGCAAGCCGAGAACACCTCTGCACTTCCGCGAGGAATCACTGGGATATTGGGTAATAGGGTTGGGTTTGCAGCAGAGTTCGTTTTGGTAAACGATAAGCTGAATTGATGTCCAAACAATCATATAACGCGAACGAGCTTGGGATTGAACCCACGGTCTTCTGCTCAGTAAGCAAAAACGTTTGCCACTAGGCAGACGAGCTCCTTTTTAATCATCGAGTTGCTGTTATTACGATGTAGTCATCTTAACAAATAAAACGATTGACAAATCTTGAATGTGGATGGGCTTGAGATTAGACTCATGATGTTCTGCTCAGTAAGCAAAACCGGTTGTTATAAGGCCACCGAGCCCCTCATATCACATTATAGCGTTACTCAAGTTTTTATAACTATTCATACCCGGCACCGACGACAACGAAAAGTATTACAAAATACACGATAAAAAAGCGATCTTACCATACATTTTTAATATGAAAGGGTCTGGGACCGCGTTTTTCTGCTCAGTAAGCAAGCCACTGCAACCGACGATCTTTGAAATCCTTAAACTAAAAGCTACGAAAGAGGCCTTCATTAAGATCCATTTTCACGCGACGTTAAATGTTTCGATTTTCTCTTTACGCATGGTTCAGGTAATCATAACAAGCTATGACCGACGTGACGATTGTTTAAGACCTGGTTGAACAAGCTATTCAAATGAAATTACGTCCTCTAATTTCACTTGGCATGTAATGGACAACAGAAATACGCGATGATTCATATTTTCAGCGGTTGGTGGTTAATTTTAAATATACTAACGCTTCTGCCTACGACTACGACGGCGTTACGACAGCGACTACGACGGCGCCTACGACAACGACAACAGCGAATTTGTAAGTTACCATTTGTCAAGGATAAACACCTTTGCCCGGCACCTCCACTGGTTCTTCATGTCCACTATCTGTCACTGTTTGCAAAATATCTAATAGCAATTACCTTTGTTGTGATACTTCCTGTATCGCCATGGTCTTCGAGAGGAGGGTGTGCTAGTGCTTTCCCCAGGAACCGTTCACGGCCACCAGCTACTGCCCGTCCAGTCTTGGGCGTATCCAGCGAGGTATCCTTCAGATTACTTACAATCTCCGACACTCAATGCAAATCGCAGGCACACTTACGCTAGAAACTAATTTCTAGGGAATAGCGGGTAAAAATTAAAAATAATTAAACTCAACATGAGAGATGCAATTGTGAGGCCCCCAGACATCAATAACATATATACGGGTTAGGGACAAAAGGCTGAAAGACAAAAGGTCGAAAGGATCAAAGGTCGAAAGCACCAAAGGTCGAAAGGACCAATGGTCACCACTAGTGACCAGGCACCACTGTTCATCGGTTAAGGTAAGTTTTGATAATTTTCCCTTCTTTTAAAATGTGAACGTTCTTTGAAGGATAAATTAATGAATCCTATAGAAGTATATTATTAGTTCAAATCCCAGGTTTTACATTTGATCAATGAACACAAAATTATCGAAAAAAGGCGACCTCTCATTCTTAAAAATGAAAATATATGTTTAAATCTGTGCCGAGTGATTGAGCTGTGCCGAAAATTCTGCCAAGCGTTATGCCGAACGTGCCTATCAAGGTGTCAATCAAAGTATGCCTATCAAGGTGTCAATATTCGATGAGTTTGGCAACCCCGAAAGCTATGACTCACATTCTCAATTTCTCTGATGAATCATGGCAAGCAATCAGCTTCCCTTCATTCTCATTAGAACGTTAGCGGATTGCGAGGTGGTGGAAGAAATGGAAGAGGGAGTGGAAGCCATCAAACTTGTACGGTGTTCAAGCAAACTCGGGGTTCTTTGATACGAGCTAGTGAAACAGAAGGATGATGTCGGACTCGTGGATTAGAATAAAATGTAATTGCATTTCTAACAGCAATTATCCGTTCCTATAAATCCTATACTATTGCGCTAAGGCAATCGTACACCGATCCAGGTCTGATGGAATATATGGGGTTAATACGTATTGGCATCCCACAGCAGTACTGAGACTTCTTTGGACATCCCTATAAAGTCCAGTGGATATCCCATTAAAGCCCATACCAATTGAGATCAATAGCTGGCAAGAATAACCGAGAGAAAACACAGAGGAAAATTTGTTAAATTTACATACCGGTGATCCTTGGCAAGAGCAATCTGGGGAGATAAGCTTTTTATAGTTATTGATTATTTTGCAAAACAAACTTATATACTTAAACCTGCAACTCTCGCAGGTCATTCTACTCTGATTATTCGTTGTACGCTGGGAGATCGGATACCCACGACTGTACAAAATATTTAGTCCAAAAATAAGAAGCGTTTTCTGGAAAAGCCTCCAGTGGCTGACCTTTGGTGAAATCATGTGGGCAAGAATGTGAGGGTTTATCGAGGTTCATCCATAGAGGATCCATTTGCTTGATATTGATGAGATTGTCTGGTTTTTCAATTTTCCCATCAATGGCAACCGCCGGACATTTTTCGGTCGGTGAGCCCCAGTTTGACCAGCTTATAATTTTCATAGCATTACCATGTTCAATGTCTCCCGGTTTGATTTTGATTTTCATGGTCGCGGGATCCAACTACTCTGCACCATAGGAAGACTCAACAACTTCACCGACCGCATTCCGAACTGTACCAACATATTGGAATGTCCAGATCTTCCAGGCTTTTGACCAACCGTAGCTGGAGGTAACCCGTTTCAGCCGTCTTGACCCTCTCAATCGGACAATTGATTAAACTTGATTGAAGTGAAGTCCGCATATAAGCTGTTCTGGATAAAGACTCGAGCTTCTGGAATTTTTGCTGGGAATCGGATGACTGAGTTTTACTAGATTACAGATTTACAGATTTTTTCGAATGATCCTCGAAACCGGTTTGTCGTCCATACTTTTTTATTGAATCGTTGTTCTACCAGTTTAATGTATTTTAAAAAATTCTCTCATTAGTCACTTTTGAGTAAACAAAGCCTTCAATCTAGTAGTCAACCTTAGCAAACGATTGGCTAAACGTCAACACTAAACAGTGACGCCGTTTTATATTATATTGTTTATGTCCTACTTGTCAAAATGTACCCCATCGTGCCAAACAGTGTGCCATGCTGTGTTTCGGCACAGTGTTCATAGTTGATTACCCCTTGGGTTTCGACCTTTTGTCCCTTTTAGAGACTAACTAACCTACGGCTGAAAGTCTCTTAAATAAAGTATAAAAAAATTCCTTTCGACTTTTTGTCTTTCGACCTGCTGTCTTTCGACCTGTTGTCTTTCGACCTTTTGTCTTTCAACCCTTTGTCTTTCGACCTTTTGTATTTCGACCTTTTATCTTTCGACCTTTTGTCTTTCGATCTTTTGTCTTTCGATCTTTTGTCTTTCGACCTTTTGTCTTTCGACCTTTTGTCTGTCAACTTTTTGTCTTTCGACCTTTTGTCTTTCGACCTTTTGTCTTTCGACCTTTTTTCGTTCAACCTTTTGTCGCTCCGACCTTTTTTCGCTTCAACCTTTTGTCGCTTCGACCTTTTGTCGCTTCGACCTTTTGTCGCTTCGACCTTTTGTCGCTTCGATCTTTTGTCGCTTCGACCTTTTGTCGCTTCGACCTTTTGTCGCTTCGACCTTTTGTCGCTTCGACCTTTTGTCGCTTCGACCTTTTGTCGCTTCGACCTTTTGTCGCTTCGACCTTTTGTCATAGATTCTTATATACAGCAGATAACGGTTGAAAAAGAGCTGCAGCTTTCGATTGTCCTCTGCTTTTTAAATTCTGTTCCCAGCTGGAAAGTGCCTCGAATTTCAAACTTAAAAATGGCCACATTCGAACTGAGAGCAGTGCAACATGATTCATGCTCTTCTTATAAACCGGCGAGTTTCAATTCGTTTGATCACCCAATGTTCACACTTTCCAGTCGGTCTCATTAATGGATTTGCCAATTTCCTTAGTGTCCCGTACATTCCTCGGACAACACTTTTCTAATTTAACGAGCATCTAATAAAATAATTGACTTTTATACTACTTTTCTTTGTGCACACCGTCGTCGGTCCGGCCGTCATTCTTGCACAGAGCAGCAGCATGACCAGCAGATGTAGGTATCCCATCTGCCGGCAGCACTGAGATAATATAGAGAAAGCACAAAACAAGGTGCTGAAAGCATCGGTTCGTGTGCATTTCTTTTCAGTTGCAGTGCGCAGCAGATACCGGTTCTCCGTCGTTGCACAAATTGCTGAAAAACTCCTGGATCGTGAGATTTGAGATGCGGACAGATGGAACAGAGGGAAAAGCACATCTTCAAACTCGAAAGGAGATAAAATGGATGTTCGTTAACGATCGAACGCTATTGACAGAAGTTTTTCTTCTAAAAGCGAAGAGCTCTGCGAGCCTCAAATGGATAGAGCAGGCGAAATGGCTCGGAAAATAGTTTACGATTTTCATTTAACTTTTACGGTATTGTTGTGTGGTTGCAAGAAACAGCGATGGAATTTGTGCTCGGTTTCTGCTAATGCCGGTGAACCGGATTGGGGGGAGTTGTATGTATGTGGTGTGCTGCCGGAATGTGTTTCTTACGCGTCACTGCCTTCGAATCCCATTACAAGGGCCCCGACCCAAATGCATTCGCATAGCAAATATGATTATACCTAATGCTACAGAACTTCATTGGCCGGGGTGCGGAATTGAATTTATTCATTAACATTGCATTCGAATGGGACGGAATTTGGTTGGTGTGCTAATTGACAAAAGCATTGGAATGGAGTGTGATTATTTATGAAACAATCAAGCTGCCACAAGCTTGTACCAGTACTTTTATAATGATGAAAGTTTAAGCTTCCCTAATTATTTAATCTTGATTGATGATTTTTTTGTTCAACATCGATATCATGACATTATGCATTTATCGATTGGCAGACACGTAACCAATCATCATATTTCCGGTAATCTAGATTAAAGCAAAATTTCACAATAACTGCACTCGTGTCTCTGCGGCCTTCACATTAGGAAAATTAAATTTTCAAAATACCTGTCCCAACCCAGTTGAACGATGCAGTGCTGGTAAACCAACATCCACCATGAAATCAATTGTAAAACTATGAGCCGATTGCACTAAATGCTACCGATCAGGTTTTCATATAATAACCACCGCAATTTACATCCCCCAGTCGGAGGCTTTTAATCCGGGCCGCAGCAAATCTACCTCTAATTATATTAATTCTACATCGGCCACAGTTCACCAATAGTCAATACCAACGTGTGATTAGTTCTGGTTGTGCATTTTACCCACCCGCAGGCAACATCAAGATCGCTTCACACAACATTCCTGCATGCCGATGGAATGCGTCAATCATAACTATGTGGTTGGAAGCATCGCGAGCAGGTGAAAATAACTTATTGATACTTTGACTATATGTTTTGTATTACTTCTGCGTGAAGTCAACGATTTACATAGTTCAAGATGCTAATTTCAAATAACAGACTAAAGTGGTAATTATTATACGATAGATGAGGAGATGAAAGTATAGAGTTGATAGTTCTGTTAGAGTACGGCAGTGAGAAAATTGCATATAGAGAGTAGAAAGCGAGCAAGGACAACTTTAGGAAGGTACAAATCGGTTTGATCATCTATCTTTACCAAACTCCCCCGTTGGAGACGGTTGATGAGGGGTATTCCCCCTCAGAAGTAGTATCCACCGATGCCATTCCTTGAACAACTCGTCGGTGATCTTTTCGTCTCAATTAATTTTTGAACGCCACACGTTTCGAAGCATTATTTTGCCATGGACCACAATTTGCGAAACGAGTCCAAGAGGGTCAAAAATGGACGTGACTGCTTGGAGCATTTGCCTTTTCATAGGAATGACATCTCCTTGCAGTATGGGTATCAGCTCCTGCCGGAAAAGTCCTTCGAAAGCGAATTCGTCGGCATCCGGCAACCAGTTTGTCCCCAGAATGCGTTCCGAAACCGCCGAGCTATGAACTTTGAAGCACTTTACTGGCTCAACTGCTGGGTCCCCGACCCGTGCGAGAACTTCCTTAGAACTTGACAGCCAGTTGCGTATGTGGATGCCGACTTTGGCGTGGACGTTCTTGGCCTGCTGCCCTAGCTCCACCGCTTCGTCGACGGTGTCTAGACTGTCCAGGTAAAGACTGGAACGCGCAAAAATTGGTCGACAAAAAAATCGTTTCGTTCACAAAAATCGTCTTATTTTTCTTTTGGTAGTTCAATTCATATATTTAAAGGAAAAAATGTTCGTTTATTCTTTTGGTTTTCCAAATACGAACTGCCGTGCCTTCCGCTTTACCCCTTTTATTAAATTTTGCACAGTGGTCTCATCGACCTTATTCGCCGCCGAACGTCAGTAAGATTTAAACTGCTGCTCGTTTTCCATGGATTTGTTAGTTTTTTTTAGATTCCGTTTGACCAAGGCTCAATACTGTTCGATAGGGAGGAGCTCTGGGCTGTTGGGAGGGTTGTGGTCTTCGGATCGTACCTCTCGATTGCCTTTTTCCCATAGTGGCAGCTCGCCAAGTCCGGCCAGAACAGCACAGGTCTATTATGTTACTTTGGGAATGGTAGCAGCCGTTTTTTCCAGGCACTCCTGTACGTAAATCTCTTGATCGATGGTTCCCGTAGTAATGAAAATGTCGCTTTTTAGACCACACGTGCATATGGCCTGCCAGACGAGATATTTTTTCGGGAACTTCGATAATTTGATGGTTTTGAAAATTTCAGCCAACTTCCCTTTTCCTGATGCGGTATAAAACTCCTGTCCCGGAGGTTGCTTGAAATCCACCTTCACATAAGTTTCACCGTCCATGACGGCACAGTCGAACTTTGTGAGCAGATTCGTATACAGCTTTCGGGACCGTTGCTTTGCCGACGGGTTTTGCTTGTAATCTCGGTTAGCCACCTTCACCTTCTTAAACGTCGACAACCTGGCTCGCTTCTTGTAACGTTTAATCACACGACTCACTGTTGACTGCACGATTCCGAGTTTCCGATGTCCCGATGAGAGAGTTGAGGATTTTCCAGGTGCTTGCGCAAAATCAATTCGCGACGTTGCTTTTCGGGTGACGCAATTTTTTCCAACTTTCGGAAAACTGACAGCGATAAAAATACAGTGTAAACAATACATTCTTAACTACTTCTACCCAAATTTTCAAGAGAAAACACCCAATGGGTAATTTTGTTTTTTTTTTCGTGATGCAATTTGATGTGAGACATACTTCATGCAAACCAGAAGAGTTCCATCGACCGCGGTTTTCTCCCTTGCAAAAGATGCATGAACGTGACGCAAACATTTTCGGCACTGCGCCCTCTTGTCCTAAAGCTCCATGAATATTCCACACAAGCACGTTTCTCTGGCCGCCACCAAAGCGGTAGACTGCAATTGCGCTTTGATTGCTGAATCCACTCCGTTGATACGGATAGAAATCTTGAAAAATTTGTTGAGATGTTTGAAGAAATAGTTCGGACAATCCGAAAGCGAAAATCGAATTTTGGTAGAATTTGCTTCAAGCTAAAAATCATAGGTTTTATTAGCATTAAGGTTAACAATGGTAGCACATAAGTTCAAACAATGTTAGTAATCTTGTTTTTAATATTGAAAAGTGTAATTATCAACCAGAACGTACATTGTTAGCCCCTTATTTTTTTTAACTATCCGATAATTCAACAATTCCGCGTACAGAGTCTAGCTAGATTTCACTTTTCACTTTTCACTAGAGCAAGAGATAGCCTAAAGTGTTGTGTACTGTGTATCGTAGTTTAAAGTCTATTGAATGTTTCGTGTATTTTTCTTTGTTTCCAGCCGGCAAATATCCAGTAAAATCCTGGCACGTGCCGTAGTACTCGTCGATCTTCTCGACGGTCCCAAGCAAATCGATTAACGTACCCCATTATAGTCAAAGTTCTAGTACTACACTATGTTTGTTTTGATTTGCTATGAAGGTTTGACAGATAAAATGAGGCGTTCGTAGATTTTCCTATGTTTCGAGGGGTGCATCGATTAGCTTGGGACCGAAGAGAGTACCAGAGCTGAGCCAAAACGTTGAGTACGTTTCTTTTGGAACTTCAAGTCTTAGAGTTACCTCTATGGTAGTATGTAGTAACATTTCCTTCAGCAAAAAGCAAATAAAACCGCCCGATAAGAGAGCACGTTACGATCTGGAAACAATCATTTTATTATGAATTAATTAAATTGGGTTTTTAGCGAAATGCCAAAATAAAACAGCAGAAAAGGTCACCTTCCATTTAATTCCACTTAATTGATTTTGGTATCCATGACAGATACGTATTTTGACTACATTGTGCAGTCCTCATCAGTGGAAATGACACTGATGAAGACTGCACATTGTTGTCGAATTACGTATGTGTCATGAATACCAAAATTAATTAAGTGAAATTAAATGGAAGATAACTTTTTTGCTCTTTTATTTATTTTTAATCATATTATTCTTTTATGTGCGTAATGGTGGTTCAATTTTATATGACGGATCACAACCCTTATTCCCTAATATTTTTTCGATGTGTATTGAGGTCACGAACAACTGTGTCAAACGAGCTTGGTTACGATCTGGAACTGCGGGAGAACTTTGTATGGGAAAATGTATGGGGAACAAACAAAACTATTCATTTAAACGTCAAAAATTCAAAAATTGATCAATTTTCATCAAACTTAGGGCTTAGAGTGGAAAAAAAATCAATGCAAAACAACTTTGTCGAAGACTACAAATCGATTAGGCTTCTGTAAAAAAGTTATTATGGTTTTACTTTGTGCCTAGTGCACCACGTATAATCCATGCTACAAGCTATATATTAGTCTGTAGGTATGCGCTGGCTTTTGGCCTTTAGTAAAAGTTGAGTTTGTTTTGCACAGAAGTCAAATGAATTTGCGATCTTCAACAAATTTGTTCTGTTTTGTTTCACCAGTCTAATTCCAAAGTTAGATGAAAATCCAATAATTTTTGAATTTCTGGCATGCAGATGAACAGTTTCCCTCAGTTCACCCGCGATTCCAGATCGAAACCAAATTCGTTCAAAATTAGCACAGTTGTTCGTGAGTTCATTACACATCGGAAAAATATTAAGGATCATTGGGTTGTGATCCGCCTTATAAAATTTACCCACCATAACGTACATAAAAAATGATTATTTAAGTATAATATGTCGAAATATCTCAAATAACTCTTAAAATACCTCTGAAATATGTTGATAAATTATACAGATTTTTTTTTTGAATCACTGCAAATTGTACATTCAGTTGATTCATTGTACAATTTCACTGGTTCGGATCAGTCACGGGCTAGCAATCATTAATATGTGCAGTCAGTCTAAGCTAAGCTTAATTAAGGCCTATATCACGATTTGAGGAGTGTTCTAGGGTTCAACATCTTTAATCGCATTTATCTCCTTAATTGAGGTATACATCGGGATTTAAGGGGTGTTTGGGGGTCGAAATCGTTAATCGCGTTTATCTCCTTAGTTAAGGCCTAAGTCGTGATTTGAGGTTGTCGTCGTCTGTGAGGTCACCGCCGAGACCGAAATCTAGTAACAGCAAGTTGAACGGGAACTTGATCGTAATTGTTTTGTGTTGTAAGGAGCTCGGTGGCGACCAGGTTTGCTTTTTGAGGCAAAAATTATGGGTTCACTACTTCACAGTTAGAGGAACCAGTACGTAAACGAAATAATATTCGAGTTTTAGTAAAGACGTGTTGATTAGAAATCTATAACAAATCCTTCTCAAGAATATTTGATATCTTAGTAACAGCAAGTTGAATAGAAAAATGGTTCATAATTGTTTTGTGAAATAAGAGTTCGGAGGGTTTGTGGTGACCAATTTTGCTTACTGAGTAGGTAATCATGGGTTCAACTAAAACTTGATCATTATTGTTTTGTGATAAAAGGAGCAAGATGGCCTAGTGGCGACCGATTTTGCTTACTGAGCAGAAGACCATGGGTTCAAATTCAAGCTCCTTGGTGCTATTGAATCGTTTGAATTTCAATTTTACATATCGTTTACCAAAACGAATCCTGCTGCAATCCCATCCCTTTTACCTAGTGATTTCTCGTGAAAGTGCAGAGGTGTTCTCGGCTTTTAACAAAGCGAGTATTACGTCAACATTTTCGTACCCATTCCTTTCTTGACTAGCATTCGGACGTGGCCCACGCTGGTATTGCCTTGTTTCAGATCACCAGTATTTAAACATTGAGGATGATTGCAAGTGTCTACTGTTTCTCTGTGTAATTACAGCTGATCTGGTAATAACGGAGTTGGGGGCGGTCAATCATGTTCATGGTGATGCTCTTGTATCATTATGCACGGCCGGTTAGACTAACTCAGGGAGAGAGTCACTTTTACGGAATTTTAACAACATTGTGAATGATTGCCCATAACGAACAATTATGCAAAAAATCAAGAAAATCGGAAAAGGTCGAGTCGTAAATTAATTTTTCTTTTTATATTTGACCTGGAACTATCCCATGTTGACATTTAGTGATTATAGAACGGGCTTCTCTCCGCATCAATTTGGGCATTCTCTTTGTTAAGGCCAAAGCACAGTGGTCCAGAATGCAGATTTAGGTGGAATGATATGTTCTGAGCCTGAAATTGAAACTTTAGACTAAAAGACTCTTCTACAAAGTTGTTCCTTATAGTTAGGCCCTTATTTTTATTACAATGAATTCTAGGGTGGTTCTTATTATCATTAAAATAAAAAAAAACTAACTTTTTTGTTTGAATAAATCAAGGTATACATTCCTGGGCAAAGTTACAACTTAGGTGTCTTGAAATAACTTTTAGACCTTTAGAAGGCGCAAATGGTTGATGCACAAAGCTTGTCAATATATTTTGCAGATCAAGAGTTATTGACTTTTTTCTGCTAAAAATATGCCCTTTTCAAATGTTAATATCTGTGGTTGGGGCAATAAAAAAAGTTTTTTTTTACGGCATTTAAAAGGGCGTATGTTATTCTCAATTATATGAAAAAAATTGGAGGTATGTAATTTTTGGCTCGTTTTTTGATCAATTGTGTGATCATGCTGCTGGAAGGAGATTTTTTTCGTGGAACTACGTCTTTGTCGACTATACTGGGGTGCAAATCAAAAAATATGTGTTGTGAAAGAGTGTTAGGTTTTGAACGTTTGTAACTTTGTCATTTATAGATGAAATTAAAATCCAAATACGCCAATCGATAGGAAGGTACTTTACAAATCTGGTGGAATAAATACTTTTTCAATTTTCTATATAAAATATTTTGAAAATTGTACAAATGATAATTTATCACTGTTTTCATGAAATAAACGTTTTCCTCAAACCCAGTAGTCAAAATCGAGTACGACTTGGTTGCACATCGTTCTGCTAGAAACAGAAAATATATAAAACAGCTCTGCTGTCGTGTCTCTGCTCATTACCGCTTTGGTTAACGTGGCACTGGGTCTTGCAGCAAGCAGGAGCAAGTCTGCGGTTAATGTGGTGTTTATATCTATGCGGATTTGCTAGCGCTAGTGTAAAAAAGTAGCCAGCATAATGTAACCAGGGCATCAGCGTCTACCAGCATGTGCTATTTGCCTGGTACACTAGCGCTAGCAAATCCGCATATATGTAAACATCTCATAGAGGTGGATCACGGTGTGAACAGCTTGACAACCAGCGATGGGGTCGAAGGAGACTTGGGTCGAAACCCGGAAATTATTTGCACAAAATCCATTACCCTACACCGGGGCCAGTTGAATCGCGTGGGGAAATTGGAACGGTAGATGTATCTCTTAGCGGAATTGAATAATCACTGAGATTATTTCTAATATAGTAGTTTGCGGTAGTACACAATCTTAAAAATAATTACAGTGAATATTCACTTCCGCTATGAGATACACGTACCGTTTCAACTTACCCCGGTGTACCTTAACAATGATCCCTAATAAAAACTTCATGGTTATTTTGCTAAACGACGCGTTCGGGGTATAATCCAAACCATTTGTGGAATAGTTCAATCATTTGGGTTATCGTTCGTTTATGGTAATTTTTTTATTAGGAATGTTTGCTATCAAAACATTGGGGTTTCCTCCAAATTTGAGAACGTATGATCGTTATACCCCTTCTTCCCCTACTTCGTTGACATATGAACCAACATTTTGTTCAATATTGAAAGTTCCGTCTTCTGATAAGGAAAACAACTTATTGTTGCGTTATAATAAAATGTAACCTTCACTCTCTTATCTGCTTCAGAGACCTAATCTAACCTAATCTAATCTTATCTAACACCAACACAGCCAGTTCATGAAAGCATCCTGGAAAATGATAGATATACCTCCATCACTTTTTTTATTCTATTTGGTATATGTTGCACATCATAGATACGCAAAATATATCAAAACGGTCAGGCCTACTGTGCAGCATTAGAGAGGCAAGATGATTTAGAAAAATCCAAGATTTAAACACGATGCTTCAGAATCCAATGAATGGATGAAACGTGGACATCTCGTACCGTACGCTCCGTTGTATTGTTATTTATAAATCATTTGTCGTTGGGAGCATCTAGTCTAAAAAGGTTAAGTGATGCTCCATTTTCTTCTAGCGGTTGGGACCTGAGCACTAACTCTTGTCCTAGTCCTATATGGCATATGGTTATAGCGCTTTCTGAAAAGAGAAGAAGGGAAGGGAACCCAAATAACCAAAAGTTCCGCATTCAACGATTAAAATCACTTCCAAGTTCCATAAAGTTCAATTAAAGTTCCGACAGAATTTTCAAGTTCCATAAAGTTCGAATAAAGTCCCGATAGTACTTTCAAGTTCCATATAGTTCAAATTAAGTTCCGACAGAACTTTCAAGTTCCATAAAGTTCCGACAGAATTTTCATGCCACATGAAGCAATCTGCACAAGTCTTTATTAGTAACAAAATTTAATGTACGTAAATATGAAATGATCAGCGGCCCGAATAAATCATAATTCTTATATTTATGCAGTGCATCAACATTCTATCCAAACATAGAAAAATAATTTAAAAGTAATTTCCGGGACTCGAACCCGTGTATTCGGCATGCGATCTACGAACGCTAACCACTGCGCCACAAATATGTTGGAATACCATGCGGGCTAACACCAATTAAAAATTCATCAAGGTGTTGTGTTTCGTATTCTAGTCTGTCAGCTGGTACTGAAAACTCCAACAGTAGGCGGGACAACAGCTCACTTTATTATATCTCAGATGACGCAGCGGTTCGTGCTGGGGATCTCACGCGAAGGACTGTTCAAACAGCTCCAATTATACTACTTATACTGATAAATCAATAATACACATTAATACCTGCCTGCAGAAAAAAAACTTTCATAAAAGTGCGAACTAAAAATAGCATTGGTGTAGAGGACAAAACCTTTTTTAATTTATTTTTATTTTTAGTTCCATTCAAGTTCCGCCAAAAGCTGCTAAGAATGCTCTTCAATTATGATACCGGAACTTTCAAGTTCTTATAACGACTTAAAAATGAGGCTGCTTAGAATTATATAGACCACCACCAACCAAGCTGCTTAAGCCACAAATAGCCTTTTATCAGAACTTTTGGTTACTTGGGAAGGAAAGGAAAAGAACTTGGGAAAAGGAAATGTGGAATTCCTTTCCTTATTAGTATTGGTATCGTCAAGTTTTATAAAAACCATATAAATCATTTTGCCTTGGTCAGAGGTATTATTACGACATTTGAATAAGATTGGCTTATCATTTGTAATTCAAAAATTAATGTTATAATGATCAACATCAACCGATGATATTTCTAATCCGAAAACTAAAAGTTACGAAAAGCACTTAGGTTTGCTCTATACGCATTGTTCAGGCTATCATAACAAGCTATGACCGACGTGACGATTTTTAAGCCCTGGTTAATCAAGTTATTAAAATGATATCACGTTCCAGAAAGCAGTCAACAATGTATCCCAAGCTGGATCAAGCGTGCGCCCTATTTTTCTAAACATTCTGACGCGTTCCGCCCAATATCTATCAATTACGATTTTCTACAATAGTAGCCTGGGATAAATCCTAATGACTTCCCCCCACAAGACTCAACTATGTTCTTGCACTCGCAAAATAGATCACGTGCGATTGAGGTTATCCCGGCAGGAAACAAACGGGTTGTTTTTAACTGGAACAAGCTCTCCAAATACAATCACCATGGCAGCACCAACAACTACATACTCGAGTCTTGTCACTATTAACAAGGCATTAAAAATAACAAGGTCTAAAGTGTGTTCCCCTGCTCACTGAAAACTCCTGTTCCCCTCCTGTTCAGGACTACACACTTAGAAATACCTAATTTTACACGTGACGGAATCCATCTTTGACATAAAGGATGAGACGTAAACAAACATGTCATGTAAAGTTAAGTGCACCGAGACTGAAAAGTTCATTACTCGACGAAAAGTACGTTTGATTGAGCTGAGTTTTGCGTCTATTACGACTCAATTTTATGTAAAAAATGACGCTCGTATATGTCAGTCTCAGAGCACCTAAATTTACATGATTTTTTTAAGTGTGTAGAGTTCGGTGAAAATCTTGGTCCAGTAACACAACACGAAAAGGTGTTCTACCAGCGCTACTGGATTGAAAAGGTAAAATGAACAAAAAGGAACGACTTCACCAAGTTTAGCCAATTGAACCTAAAGGCAGCTTGAGAAGTGTTGATGGTGTTCACATTGCACACAGATACAAATACACACTACAAACACTATTTGCTTCGTTTCCTTGGCCGTAGGTAAAAAACTTCTCTTCTTTCTGCTTGATCCGGATCTATTCGCCGTTCAAGGGAGCTCCACTGCGCCGACGGGAAGCTGGAAATATCCTCGTGCTCCTCCAGCGTTAGTCCTCTGATTCCGGCGGAACGCGTTTTGCAACCGAACCCAGGCCTTTTGGGGTGAAAGGCAATCACGCTTACCACTACATCACCGGCGCTGCTCTTGAAGGAGATGTATAGGCAAATTTGCCTATCAATCCATCTAATCCGTTTTTGGCCCTGTGATTTGTTGAGGACAATAGGAATTTATTAAGCTTGATAAATTCAAACAGTGAAGAGAACCCACAGCTGCCGGACTAGTTTTCGTGCTCCAATCAGTCGTAGACCACTATCATGCATCATAGTATCGTTTTGATCAAGACTGAACCGATGTAATAGAATGCACTGATGTTGACGTAATGACTGTACGCTTATTCGACATTGGTTGGAAGCAAATGTTCTGCTCAAAAGCCACGCTACTCCTCAGCATAGAGTGGTTAAACGTAATCGTAATGCAGCCCAGCGAAAATTACAGTACTGGACAAAATAAATCATACACCCATTTTTCTTTGGAGCTCGATATATCAGGTAGATTCAAACATACAATAATGGTTTATTCTGCAATACTTCTGTATGTTTTTCGCTAAAACTGTGCAGGTATAAAATATACAATATATTGTATGACTTTCTCAATCATCATTTATAAGTTGTAAAAGGAGAATTTCGAGTTGGACAAACTAAATCATACGCCTGATTTCTTATTGAAAATTCTTGTTTAATTCAACTTCCAACTTACATTTTAACACTCTCAGTATTTGGTATGACCACCCTTTGCTTTCAACACTGCTTCCAACCGTCTTGGCATACTTTCGACGAGGTTTTGTAGATATCCTGAATCGATATTCTCGCACGCTGCTTCAAGTGCTTCAAAATAAACGTTTTCGTTGGAAACCGATGCTTTATCCACTTTGTTGTCCAAGGAAGACCACAAATTCTCAATTGGGTTGAGATCGAGAGATTGGGGAGGCCATTCCAGCGTATTGATCCGATTTGATTTGAAAAATGCCCTTGTTTTCTTCGCTGTGTGCTTTGGGTCATTATCTTGTTGGAAAATGTAATTGGATTCCAGGCCAGTTTTCAGTAGTGAAACTTCCAGATTTTCACTTAACAAGTCAATGAACACATCTGCAGTCATTATTCCTTTTATATGAGCCAAGCTTCCAACACAAGACCACGCAAATGCTCCCCATACCATGATGTTTCCGCCTCCGTGTTTAACCGTCTTTTGAATGTATGGTTCCTTAAGAGCGTCACTGGAACCTCGCCAAACCCTTGATCGCCTTTCCTGTCCAAATAACTCAAATTTGCTCTCATCCGTCCACAGAACTCGTTTCCAGAAGTCCACAGTCATTCCGGCGTACTTTTTAGCAAATTCCAGTCGCTTCCGTTGGTTCCGCTTGTTGATAAAAGGACGCTTCGGTGCCAAACAGCTTTTCAAACCGCTCTCATTAAGTCGCCGGCAAACAGTACGTCGACTTACATTGAGATCCATCGATTCCACAATATGCCTCGACGAATACTTCGGATTCTGCTTAGCCATTCGATCAATTCTGATGTCATCACGATTACTTGTCGCACGATGACGTCCTTGTCCGGATATATTCCTCACAATTCCTCGTGTTTCGTACGTTTTCCATATTTGCTGAACAGCTCCAACTGAGATCGAATACTTTTCGGCAATTTTCCGAAAAGAAATTCCTTTTTCACGATCGCGAATCACCAAATTTCTAACATCGAGCTTCTACTTCTTCTTCATTTCCTTTATTTAACGTCGGTCTCTGTTCCGCAATCTAGTGCCAATCACCGACGGACATCGATTGCCATCCATTGACGGCAACCGAATGTGCAGGAAGGCAGCTTCCACACCTGCGTAGGATTTTTTTTTTATTGGCTATCAAGCTGGAGCTGCGTGACAGCTTAGTTTTCAAGACTTGACCCATTTGAATAAATTTTGCTTCTATCTTTGACAATACAGCAGAAGGACTAGCCTATGTTGGCCGCTTGAACACTGGATTCCGTATCAAATCCGTTTCGAACGAAATATCTAAATTATGTAAGTTACGAAAACCGCGCGAATTCCGAAAGCCGTGCGAGACAACCGAAGCGAGAAAAAAGACTTATTATCATTTAAAGAGTGCCACCAAAATAAATGTGATAGCCTATGTTGGCAAGTTGATTAATTTTGGTTTCCTCCCTAGATATTCTACTTATTTACTACTGAGCTTTGTATCAAATTAGTTAATTTAAAGAACGTATCAATCATTTCAAGATTTCGCGACCGCACCGAACAAATTCTATACTTAATAAGCTCAAAAGCGTTTGACAAGCTCTACCGAATTGCGTATCACTTCTGCGTAAGCTCCGTAGACGTAGACGCGTTGAATCCGACAGTCGGCAAAGGTTTAACCTGTACCAACACCGCTTCAGGAACGACCTCGAGTCAGTAAAACTGTTTAGAGCTTAACATCTAAATTACGTAAGATACGAAAATCGCGCAAATTGTGAACGCCACGCGAAACAACAGTATAGAAAAAAACAGCTTATTATCACTTAAAGAGTGCCACCAAAATAAATGTGATAGCCTATGTTGGCAAGTTGATTAATTTTGGTTTCCTCCCTAAATATTCTACTTATTTTACTGTAGAGCTTTGTTTCAATTTTGTTATTTTACCGCACGTATCAATCATTTCAAGATTTCACGACCGTACCGAACAAATTCTATACTACAGAAGCTCAAAAAAACTTTTGGTGTGCTCTACCGCATTGCGAATCACTTCTGCGTAATCTACGGAGCTTACGCGGAAGTCAGCCGCGAAAAGTCAAACATGCATCAATACCACATAAGGAAAGATCGATTTTACGTATGGTTTAGTTCATAGATTAACGTTGACTGCTGTTTAAAAATGTAAGTACTTGAACACAAAGAAATAAGTTAACTCAAATGCTTTAACCGCATATATAAGATATTTCACGTATTGAGAGAATAATATAGTAATCGAGTACAACAAACTCAGAGAAATACAATACCTCCAAAAGTTTAAAAGCTATTAATTGTCACATACCTCTACTTTTACTTATTTCCTAAACTATTCCTCTCCTTGTTAATCTGCTTAATACTATTGGTCTGCCTGCGTATTCTTTTTAAAGTTCAAGACTAAATAAGAAGATTTATTCTACAACTTTAAAGGTTAGTTGCCCCCTTAAGCAGACCCCCCGCATCCTAATTCTTTTGTTAATCTACTTAATGTCATTAGACTTTCTGAAGTTTCTTATTTAAGTTCATTTGATGATTATGATATCTCATTAGTCTAATTTAATAAATTATTAAAAGCTCTAATTCACCTAATCAATCATAACCCATGCTTTATTGAGTACCTGCACTTGTGCTTGTAATCTAAAATTAAACGTGTTTGAAGTACTTTTGATTTAAGCCTATACCTATTTATTATATCTTAGTTCGACCCAGGTAACACCTTCATGTGACTAAAATGCTTCATTTTGAAGTTAGTTTCCTAGCTGATTTTTAAATTATATAGGGTATATGCTCCAACTATGTTCACACGCTTCCACTATGTCGCACCACAAAAATACGTATGGGTATGTCACAATAGAAGCACACCACAGTGGAAATCCCCCACCATAGTTCAAACACTTATCCCAAATCAAAATGAAGCACATATAAGATTAGTTACATATATTAACTCGACCGTCGATAAGTTCGGACGTACTTTTATTTGGCTCCGCGTTTTTAATTGGTGCGATTTTTTTTTTTTTACCTTCTGTGATTCAGTTATTTTTACTTGCATACATCATGGTTTGCGAAATTTGTGCTTGCGACACTTCTGTCTTCTTACATACTACCATGCTGCGAGTCCTGTCAAGAGCTTTTACAGGCAAAACTCGATTTTAAAAGCATTGCTGAACAGCAAAAATCGATCGAAAAGCAACTGAATGGCAATGCGGAGGTGATGCACCGGCTCACGTTTCAACAAGAAAAACCGAACCTCGTTCATGAAGCGATCGATGGCATAGAAATTTTGCTGACTAGTATGAAAAATGAGTTGGCCGCAATTAATAAAAGTAACAGTTTAGCTGGTAGTGTCGTTGCCATAAAAAACCACATTACCTCGCTACTTTATACTGCAACGATGTCAACAAAGGAGAATGTTAATGTGGCGGTCAAATCAGTGACGTCAGAGCTATCAACTGACCTACGTAACTTAAATGATGAGGTTAGCCATCTCACCCAGCTCTCTTTAGATACCGCGGCAAGTTGCACAATGCAAACAAATTCAATGTTGGAGCTTGAAATACTCGATGAGGTGAAGGCGCTGTCTGCCAACATAGCACACCATACTGCATGGCTACCATCTTCTCCCGACTTACACCCCAGTTTGGAGGTAGAATTGAACAAGGAAAAGGACGCTGATAGCTCCGGGTGGCGTCTTATAGATACGAGGAGAGTATGGAAGGCCGATTGGTCTGAATATGATGCGCGGAAATTAAGACGTTCGAATCAGCAAAAACAGGCTGATAATGCAAAAAGGCGACGCAAGCGACAAAGCAGAAGGTATCAAAACATCAACAACTTTAGCTTGCGAAATCACCGCAACAATCACAACAACAATAACAACAACAATCGGAGGACAATTTACGGCTTCAACAATAACCACGGCGACAATAATTACAATAGATCCAATTTGCTCCCCACTGATCGAGAGCTTCTAACTGTGGCAAAGGATCGCTTCTCCAAACCTCCGGTTAACTATACACCGTCGATGCGATTTGAAAAAGGTGAAATATTAAACCCTTACCCGGTCAGCGGTACTGCAAATTCACATTGGCTGGCTAACCCCTCTACATCGACCGAAGCGTGTCTATGTAGACATTCGTGTTTTCGTCGAAATTGACGCTCTCTCCAGAGGAAGTAGATGACAACAGTGTTGCAGAACCGACCGATTTTCAAGATTTGACGACCTCTCAGGACCAAGAAGAAGAGGTAATTAATTTTAATAGTTTTAAGTGTTCAGGGAATACAACATCGCAATGTACAAATGAAAGCAAGGAGCTACTCGTCTATTGCCAAAATGAAAAGTGCTTTCAAAGTGAACGAAATTTATAAACAAGTATCAGCATGCAATTTTCATGCAATTTTAGCAACGGAAACCAGCTGGGATGCTGGAGTAAAGAACGAAGAAGTTTTCGGTGATCGATTCAATGTTTTTAGGGATGATCGTGATAAAACGTTATCCAACAAAAAAAGTGGTGGTGGTGTCATAGTAGCAGTTAGTGTTGACTATGAATCTGAACAAATATCATCTTGTAAGTGTAAGGAGTTTGATCACGTTTGGGTCAAATGTTTCATTGGAGATCAAGTTCATATTTTTGCGACAGTATATTTTCCTCCAGAATATGCAAAGCAAGATTCATACGAAAATTTTTTTAAACTAGCTGAAAATATTATTTCGAAATGTGAGGCGGAAGCAAATGTTCACATATACGGAGATTTTAACCAACGCTCAGTGAATTTTATTGTTGATGACGACAACGAATCTTTGTTGATACCGATTATAGGAGAAAATGAAGCACTTCGTACTCTGTTCGACAAAAGTGCAGAAATTGGACTCAACCAAATAAATCACATAAAAAATCAAAATAACTGCTACTTCGATTTGTTATTCACTAATATGACTGATGATTTCTGGGTATCAGAGTCACCCACCCCTCTTTGGAAAAACGAAGTGTTCCACACTGCTATTGAATACTCCATATTCATACATGAAAAAACGGTAACGTGGATAACAATTTATCTGAAACATACTTCGACTTTCATAAAGCAAACTATGTACTTCTCAAAGAAAAATTAGCCTGTATTGACTGGCAAACTACAATACGTAATCTTGACATAGAACAGGCAGTGGACACATTTTATCAAATTATTTATAAAATTCTGCAACAGACGGTACCCTTAAAGCAGAGGACACCCACAAAGTCCAAGACACCAGTTTGGTACAATAAAAAGGTTATCAAACTTAAAAATAGGAAACAGAAAGCACATAAGATTTATAAAAGAAATCATAGTGAAGAAAATCTTACATTTTATCTAGAAGTCTGCGATCAACTGAATGAAGAAATGAAAAATGCATATGAAGAACATAATACCAAGGTAGAAAATAATATTAAAACAGATCCAAAATCATTTTTTAACTATGTTAAAGAGAGACAAACATCGAAGAACTTTCCTTCTAAAATGCAGTTAGATAACAGAACCGGGAACACATCTGGTGAGATCAGTAATTTATTTGCGGACTTTTTTCAGAACATTTACACAACTCATGACGAGAATGATCGCGATTATGAATATTTTTCATACCTTGCATACGGAGCCAATGACGGATATTACAGTTAACAATTTATCCTTCAAAGAAATCTTGCATGCTCTTGAGTCCTTGGATACGTCAAAAGGCGCTGGTCCAGATGGTTTACCACCTATTCTTCTAAAAACACTTTCAAATGAATTAGTAAAGCCTTTATTTTGGTTGTTTAACTCATCGTTAAACGCCAGTATGCTGCCTCCAATTTGGAAGGAATCTTTTTTAATCCCTATTTTTAAAAACGGGAAAAAATCGGATATCACAAACTATCGCGGGATTGCTATATTATCTACTATTCCTAAACTTTTCGAGTCCATCATTAATGCCAACATATTTTCCCAAGTTAAATCTCTCATTACTAGTAAACAACATGGATTTGTTAAAGGTCGATCTACAGCCACTAATTTGATACATTTTGTAACATATGCTTTAAATGTAATGGATAAGGGAAATTACGTAGAAACATTATATACTGATTTTAGTAAAGCATCCGATAGAGTGGATATACCACTGTTGATTTTCAAGTTGTCCAAGTTAGGTTTTAATACCAGGCTACTGCAATGGATCGAGTCATACTTGTCAAGGAGAACGCAAAGAGTAAGATTTGAAGGAAAATTGTCGTCTGTCGTTCATGTAACATCTGGTGTGCCACAAGGTTCGCATCTTGGTCCACTACTATTCATCTTATTTGTCAATGATATAGAATACATTTTGAAGCTGCTTCATGTTTCAATATATGCAGACGACATGAAACTTTTCATGGAAATATCTAAAGCATCTGATATGCAGCTATTTCAGCAAGAAGTTGATATTTTTTACACTTGGTGTAAGAAGAATTTGTTAGAGATTAACGTTAGTAAATGTAATTCTATATCGTTTACAAGAAAGCATGCCATAGTAAATGACACAATTTCCCTTGGTGAGAAAACAGTTGAAAGGTGTAATCAAGTAAGGGACTTAGGCATTATTCTCGACTCTAAGTTGTCATTTGTTGATCACTACAATAACATTATAAATTATAAATTAAATAAAGCAAGTAACATGCTAGGGTTTATCAAAAGATTTAGTCTGCACTTCAATGATCCTTACACTATTAAAACATTGTATGTGGCCTATGTGAGGCCTCTTCTTGAATACTGTAGCGTAGTGTGGGCTCCGTATCAGGATACATATATAAACCGCATTGAGTCTGTTCAAAAACAGCTTTTGTTGTTTGCCCTTCGAAAATTAGGTTGGACGAGATTACCACTTCCATCTTATGAATCGCGATGTTTGTTAATAAGTTTAGATGAACTGAAAAAACGAAGAGACTTTGCCATGGTAACATTTATAAACGATGTTATTGCTCAAAGAGTTAATGTTCCGGAAATTTTAGAAAATATAAATTTTTATGCTCCCACTCGCTCTCTGAGGATTAGGAATTTGTTTTACATTAACAATCAAAGAACAAACTATGGTAAAAATGGGCCTATGAATAGAATTATGACCTGCTATAACGCATATTCCCAATCAATTGATGTAACAATGAATAAAATAACACTAAAATAAGCATTCTTTTCAAGGTTAGCCAGGCAATAATATTTAAGACATAGTTAATAAGCACTCATTGTAATTGGTCTACGATTTATTGACGACATAAATAAATAAATAAATAAATACCATGTACAAAAATGATGTTTAATATTGTTTCCTGAGTAATGCTTCAATGAAAACAACAATGAAAGCTTGTCACGCAAATAGAAGGAGCACCGTTGGGCACTTTCTGAAATATTGCAAACCCAAATAAATCTATCTGCGTAAAAATAAATAAAATAAGAGTGATTTGCGGCAAAACCCACCAGTATCGCACTCAACGTCAGTGCCTATACGTAAGCGTACTACAACGCGGCTTTCAAATAAAGGAGTAACAAGTGTGATACTATCACTTCAGGCTAGAACTTTGGTTCTCTTATGCAATGGTTTATCAGAGAGGGGAAGCTCAGTTATCCTCATCGCATGCTCATGACGCTATTCTGTCACGGCATGAACCAACGATGCCGGACCTAAACCAACCGTCTCCAACGCTCCACTATGAAGCATAAGATTAGGCCCGCCCACCAACGTCCAGGTTAAAAACTAGCCAAGGGGAGGGAGGAAGGCAGCTTCCACACCTGCGTAGGATATCGCACCCATTCATAACAATACACATGGGCCGGGACCAACGGCTTTACTTCCCTTCCGAAGGAAGACGTGACCAGAGATTTTTATGCCTCAGAAAATCCCACCAACCTCGGCTGGGATTGAACCCAGACCCATTGGGGTGTTAGAAAGCAGTCACTCTTACCACTACACCACCGGCGCCGGCCTAACATCGAGCGAAATCTGCTTTCCCGACATTTTTCACTTTTCAAATGACGCAAACAAAACACAATGGTGCGATGCGCACGCTTCCTGGAACAAGAACTGTCAAATATTACGCCGTGATGCCAAATCTTCAGATTTTGGTTTTATTCGATGGCTAAAAAATAAAATCTTAGGAGTGTTTAATTTGTTACAAAAATAGCAGAATATTATAACAGTTTTCATTCAGCTAATTGAATGCACCATGAGAAATACTTGAACTTTTCTGAATATGATGTAATGTATTTTTTTGGGTTGAGCGTATGATTTATTTTGTCCAGTACTGTATGTTGTCTCAGAATAGCAAAAAGTGCCAATGCCGCTTATTGTAAACTTAAAATTTCCATGTTAAATGTTCAAGTTCAGTGGAATATGCGGCGTAGCCCTCGAAATTCCTGGAGCTTCGTCATAAGAAAATTTAAGTGCAAGAAGAAAACACTACTCTTGAACTGGTATTTACTTAAACGTCCTTGACCACCAAAATGCTGTTGCAACAATGTAATTTAGACGTCATCTTTCCGTAAGGTTTTCATTTTGGGTGCATTACGTATAACAGCATCGGTGACAGCACAGCCGTTCCCTACCTTAACAAACCCGCGAAAGTAGCCCTGATGAACCTGGATACATTCTGATGAATGCTTTCAAACAAACTCCTTTGTGTAACCATGATGGCTTTGTCTACCGGAAACAATACCTCCGTTGACTGACAAGGTGACAATGTGTACCTTGCAAAACAGCAACGCCCAACTGAATGCGACAGCATCTTTCATACTCAGGATAAATCACCACAAACAGACAGCCCCATTTTGACCCGAGAGACGAACAAATACTCAACAACCCCATGCAGCAGCCAGCAGCAGCACCATCAGACAACCCGGACCCGGTAGAATCGGCTGCCTGTGAGGGTGGCGTCCGTCTTCCTTCCACCCAGGCGAACCATAACGGTCGGAAGGAGCTAATAAAATAAAGTGGAAAAAAAAGTAGAACGGCGCCAGCGAGGCGACATCAGCAGTATCGTATCATCATCAGCGCCACGTCTTATGTCCCCGGTTTCTAAGAACCGGTGTCATTTCGCAAAGCATTTGCCTCTATGAAGGCAGCCAGAGTATACATTAGCAAGGGCCGCTAGTTAGGTGGTATCGGATTTGTTTTTCCACCAGTCGCTCTCTGAATGGGTGGGAAGTGTATATCTACATATAAGCTGGAATTGTTTTTCGAGCTCCATTGATCATGTATACATGGAACTCATTAGGATGAACGCTTGTCACCGCTCGGACAGCAGGGCGTGACAAATCATTTCTTAGGATCATTTACTGAAGATGCTAATACGATACGAAGGATTCCGGGGGACAATAGCTATGGAAAAAAAAATGCAATTAAGATAATGAAAACGGTTACAATGTTTATCTTTCGTGGATATCTTCGACCAATACTTAAATACAGTCAGAGAATGCGATTACATAAATATTATAATTACAAATGACAGCATCCGATGAAACAATTTAGCCCTTTCAGTTCTCCGAAAGGCTCCAAAGGCACGACAAATGATTTATGTAATTAAGTCCCCCATTGATTGAAGCAAATGAGGTGAGAAATATTCCTTCGTGTTGATGATGACGGTCGATTGGTTTGGAATTGTGGACGGGGATCACAAAAAACCGACAAAAAGTGCTACAGTTCACTAATCATTGCATTGATGAATGGGAGCCTGATTTTATCGCCCCATGGAAATGATGGTGTGAAGGTGTAGAGATTTGTTCCGAATGGCGATAGGAATCTTGACGGCTGTAGAAATGTGGGCGTCGATCGATTCGTACATAAATAAGTCTTATTAATAACCGTCAATGTTGTTATCATCGCAAACGTCGTAGCTCAATTTTTGAAAATCTACAGAAATAGAATCATGAAAAATCTAATTTAAAATCGGACGTCAATTCCAATGCGAAGAAATTTATTATTCCTGACAAGCCGTGTTACTTGTCTCATTATGGAAATTCACACCGACGGAGCTGACCTATTTTTCTGGCAATGAATTTCATTTCAAAAATTATTTGGATTGAAGTTGAGCTAATAGCTGAAACCGAAAACCAAATTTTTTTGAGCTGGACGATTTATCTTTAAGATAATTGAGTATAACAGATTTTTCCCTCTACAGCTTACAGTTGCTTCACAGCAATATAAAGTCATTCATCGAAGTAATCTTCCTCAGAAATTCAGTAATTGGTTGTCGATCGTGTTTCTGTAAAGCCTACCCAAAGTTCCCCTGATACATCCTCATAATTCAATAAGAAACTTTTGAACAGTAGATTAACACACCTCAACAAACTTAACCGCTTAATTAGGCGACCGTATTCGCACGGTTTTCGAAAATTATTTGATCACCATCTTCCCCACCCCCTCCCGTTGCTATCGTACTACATTGAGATCCGTGTAGAACCGGAGTGTAATCCGCTCACCTAATCTCAAAACAATTTGCACAAATTTGTTTTTAATTTGAATCCCCAATGCTGGACTAAACTCAATTTAAAAGTTGGGAACGATTTTCTTATTACAAATTTCAAAGTCCAATGCCTCCAATGCTTTGCTGATGCTGCCGAAGGTGGGACCGTATCCTCCCTCGGGGGAAGCAAGAGAAAATCCAAATCTATCTTCGTTCCGGTGGAGCAGGACCAAAAGTTCCAAACACCGAAAACCAGAATGATCCACAATGTATGCGATGGCGAAGAGCTTTCGGCTTGTGCTTTGTTTCAGTCCGACGCTGCCAGTCGGTCGGCCCTCGTCAGCGCTGTTCGGCCGCTGCTTCTAGTTCACGAGCAGTAGGTAGGTAGGTGGGTAGCCCAACGAAAATAAGTTTGCCAAATTATGCAAGACAGATAGAGAACTTGTGCCGAAATAATTCAATAACAACAACGAACCAATGGGAGACTCTGCAAACTTTGTGTCGAACCGAACGAGGCTGCTGGGAAGAATCGAATTTTCGTTTCCAGTTCAGTGGATTTCCGAACCGGGGAGCACCTACCTAATGTACCTTCAACAAAGACAAAGTCCAATTTAGAAATGGATGCGAGGAGAATAGCCGGAACGACAACTGGACATCAAGTATGATTGACGATACTGATCGGTAAACTTGGTGGTATGATTCTGGAAGGCATTGCTTCCTACATTGGTTGATATGTTTTACGGAAGGAAGGCATATTACGCTATACTATAAGAACTACTTTACGAAATAGAAACAGGTAGAATGGAGCCCGTTAAAAAGCAGTTTCTATTGTATGCACTCAGCATGTTAGGTTGAACTGTATTTCCTCTGTCATCTTACACAGCTCGATGAATGCTCATAACTATCCAAACATTAAAAGAACGTCGTGAATTTGCTATGATTTCATTCGTAAACGATATCGTATCACATCGCATTGATTCAATAGAACTATTATAACATCTTTAAAATTATATTTTTTTTTTCCATCTAGCCATTTACGAAATAGATAAATATTTGCTACACACTCAGTGATGCAAAATATCATGACACTCACACTCGTCTTCGCATCAACCGACTATCGCTGACAGATCGTTTTGTCACGCAGTGAGAGTTAGAGCCATGGCAAACAACAATCACCAGTAATGGTCGCTGCTCACAAGCAAAACGCTACATTCGCTGCTGATGATGAAAAGCACAACGAAAACAGTGAAGACTTCTGCAGTACGATCATGAGAAAAAGCGAAACAACAGAAGAAAATGAAAACAATGCCTGCGCATTCCAAGTTCGTCTCGGCAGGCGCGACTGAGTGAGTTACAAACAAAGCAGGCAACATGAAACAGAAGCTGTTGGGTTCACTCACCAACACACTCAAATAAGCAAGTAAAGCAGCAACTGCTTCATAACGAGCACATATGAGTATCGTGATTGTCGGGAATGACCAGATCGGTGACGGATCACAACAGAAGACGACATTCACCAGTTGCTTTTTACTTCTTTCGTCAACTTGATGGATGGTCATGGAGAGAGCTTCGACGAAATGACAAACGGAATGTACAAAGCGTTACTACCGATCGTGATTGTGATAGGTCGCAACTCTGTACACACTGCCATCGTAAGAATTATGCCAAATTTGAACACTTGAACCGAATGATGGACACATACAATAAGCTCTGCGATAACATTGACTATACAATGACAAAAACCAAATTAAAGCAATATTTTACGGGAAAGTGCAGGGGGTAAATGATAATCTAAAATTGTGACCATCACAAAAGGTGTTAGGTTTTGCACACTTATAGCTTTGTCATCTGTAGATGAAATTGAAATCCAAATACACAAATCGATAGGAAATATTTCATCTTTTGAAAAATGTTCATGTAAAACGTGATAATTTTATCAAAGAATTCATGAAAAAAAGTTTCCCTTCACCAAGTCATCATAATCAAGTGCCGCTTGTTTGCGCATCATTCTGCTTAAAATTGAAAGGTTATACAACGGCACTGTGATTTTAGGCCCGTTATTTTTTTTTAAATTCTTGGATCAGACAAGATTTTTTGTTTCAAAGGAATTTTTAGAATCAATGTCAGGGTATAGGTATTTCAAAGAAAACTAACGGGAATTTTAGAAAGAACTTTAAGAGATTTTAGACTTTCACTGCAAGTCACCTGCGTGAGTTTAGATTTAGAGTGGCATTTCTAAATAGTTCTGTGGAAAGTTCTAAGTCAATTGTGAAATCGCATTTTGAGGGTAAAATTCCAAAGGAATTCTGAGAATAATTTTAAGCGAATTTAAAGTACATCACGAAACGATTTTCTATTGAATTTTAAGGAAATTTCCAGTCAAAATTTAAGAAGGATTTAAGAGGGATTTCCAGTTCAATTGACCTAAACTTTGGATTTTTTCCAGGGAACTGGTAAGAGTTAGAGACCTGAGTTTTTTGTCAATTCTTTATTCATTCTTGCTCTACAACTGGGAATTTTTTCAAGTCCAAAAATCCAAAATGGCGTCCAATATGGCGGCTGCCCAGCGGGTACTTCCCAAAACTGCGAGCAGCCTAGAGGTCGCAAATCTCAAAATTTGACAAAATGGCGGGCATTTGAAAAAAAGTCGTTTTTTTCGGTCGATTTTTTGACTTTGACAGGCTGTGAAAAATCGAAAATTGCACATTGCTCCTTGAGTCTATAGTTCATTCCATGAAGAAAAGTTTTCAATAAGGGAAGCAAAGAACGAAGTCAATTGGTTGAACCGTTCAAAAGCTAGAGTACTCGCAGTTTTGAAAAATGTAGTTTCGAGAAAAACGCGTTTAAAGTTTGCGAAACATTCCATACCGCTCGGGAGGTCGATGTACTCAAAGGCCTGTAGCGACATCAATATTTGCCGGATCGAAATATCCTTTTACCCACATATTCTAGACATGTTTAGCTTTGATTTCATGCAAAAAAAAATCGATTTTTTGAAAATATTGAACCGGAAATCCCCCTTAAAGGAGAACTCCAAGAAATTCTGAAAAAAAAATCATGACAATTCTGAGGTGAGTTGCTTGAGAATTCTTAAGAGAATTCAATTGAATTTTAAATAAAACTTTGGAAGAAAGCTTCGAAGAAAATTAAAGGATGAATTTTATGCTTCTTTTGTGATATAAAGAAAATGCTTGATTTTTTTTAAATAAAATCCTGCAAAGAGTTTTGAGTAAATTTTCAAGGTAGTTAAGGTAGGGTTTTCTTAAGAACGCTAAATAAAAGCAAATACAAAAATGGGGTGCACAATTTTGCACCTATTTTACCGTTTGCGTGATAATGTTTGCACCATCGTACAAATAAGGTTCCCGTTTCACCTGATTTTATTTGCATGCACGTAGCTCATACCGTAGTAGGCTGTGTATAAAAGAAAATGATTTACTTAGTTTGACAGTTTGTCCCACGCGCAAATGTCACAAAAAGACATTTCAATCGCCGTGGGAGTGTCCCGGTGGACAGTCAAAAGGGTTTTAGACCGAGAAAAGAAAGGACAACTATCTGCGAAGGTGGCCACAGGTCGTCCGAGGTCAGCTCGGGTTCCGAGGGTTATCGCTGCTATCAAAAGGAAGATTCGAGTGAATCCAATGCGTTCAATAAGGAAAATGGCAAAGGAACTCGGGATCAGTGACTTTACGGCACGGAAAATCGTAAAGGAAGATTGCGGGGTGAAGTCGAGGGCACGCAAAAAAAAAACTCACATCATTACCAACCGCATCCGGGAGCTACGAGTCGAACGATGCAAGAAACTCTTGAACTTCCTTAAGCGAAAAAATCCGGTAATCCTGTTCACCGACGAGAGCATGTTTACCGTCGATCCCGTATCAAATTCCAGAACCGACCTGTATATTAGTTCTCTTCCGGTAAAAGATTTGGCCGACAAGCACAAGAACGTGTATCTGACCAAGCATCCTGCTAGCAACAAAAGACACAGGAAAGGAGATTTTGTTAGTAAGTTGCACTCATACTTACATCTAGTTTTCACTTGAAATCCCATGGATGAGTGCTCATTGCAAGACAGCCTATATTACATGATATAAGCCATAGTCTGTCCAGGGTATAACACTCGACAGCAAGCTGATTTTCAGGGAGCATGTTGACAAAACAAAAACAAAATGGTTACAAAAATTGACAAAACAATCTTGATAAGGTTGCTGTACCCGCTTATCAATGGGAAATCCACCCTATCCCTGAAAAACAAGCTTGCTGGAGTACGGGTTGCCAATCTGGGAGAGATGCGCAAATTCTCATCAGCTCAAACTACAAAGGATCCAGATCAAGATCCTGAGGATGATCCCCAACAGTCCACCGCGGACTAGAAATTCTGAGGTCCACCGCCTAGCTGGTCTTCAAACCTTGGCTTTACGGAGAACTGCTACCATCGAAAGGTTCAGAGATTGCGGCATGCGATCTGATCAACAAATCATTAGGGTTCTGGCAGATTAGGTTAAGCAACTAGGTTAAGTAGATAGTGTGGGTTCTTACAATTCACACTGGTAATCACCCAGCATATGGAAATGTGGGATTGCTCGTAGCACACACGTCTTACCTTCAGTAAAGTCAGCAGTCGAAAGACGTGATGTATTATGCCACGTCACTGATGATCGAGCTCAACTCTGACCGAATGTCTATACTAATTTCCAAGAACAGCAGGGATGTACTGACACAGGGTTGAGTACATATTAGGATCTACAATAAACTAAAGGTGGATATTCCTCTATCCCACAGATAGAATAACAAATTTTCAAATTAAAATCAACAAACATGCAAACGGACATCGTGCGACACTTTGTGGACGCCGGATACGCCCGTTCCGGCATCTACAACATCTTGGCACTATTAGACAACAATCAGAGCATCGAAAGAAAGCCCGGTTCCGGACGGCCAACGACCCTGAGCGACAAGAAGCTGTTGAAGAGGAAGACCGATGGAAAAGTGGCTACATCGCTGCGTGCGCTTGGCCGGGAGGTCGGTGCAACCGGCCAAACAGTGAAAACGTACCTGGCGAACATGAACATACATGTCAGGAAGCGGAAGTCACGTCCACTGGTTTCGGAGCTGCAGGCAATGACGCAGCGACAGCGGCTGAATAAGATGATCAACTCGTTTTTCCCGGCGAATCGCGACGTGGCGATGGTGATGGACGACGAGACCTATCTTACCCTGGATGGCAACGACTGGCAGAGTACTTGGTATTTTACTTCCCCCACGAAGGAAGTGAGCTCCGAGGTGACGTTCATTTCACACACCAAGTTCCCCAACAAGGTGCTGCTTTGGCTGACAATCAGCGAGAAGGGGATGTCAAAGCCGCTCTTCTTTCGCTCCGGACTGGGAGTGAACGGGGAAATTTATAGTGCGAAATGTCTGCCGGAAGTTGCGTCGTTCATAAAGAAATATCATAAGGGCGAAGACCCGGTGTTCTGGCCGGATCTGGCGTCGGCCCACTACTCAAAGCGAGCGTTGGAGGAGATGGAGCGACTGAATATCGATGTGGTACCCAAGTCGGCGAACCCTCCCAACGTCCCCCAGCTGCGTCCTATCGAGAATTCCTGGGCCAACCTGAAGCGTAAGATCTACTCCAACAATTTTGTCGCGAAAACTGAAGAGAAATTGATAAATAAAACGAAGAAAGAACTCAAAAACATGCCTACACGCATGTTTTCGTCCGCCATGGCGAATGTTCCGGTTAACTGCCGGAAGGCCGCTCGCAAGGGCGTAGAATTTTTTTGCAAGTAAGCTTAAATAATTTCCTTCCATGGGAAATTTATCAAAAGAAATTATCTGTCTTAGCTTATGTATTATACGTTATGCTTGGAGGCGAACCAGCCCCAGGCTGAAAGCCTCCCTAGTAAAGATAAATAAATTAATTAATTATTATATGTTATGTATTCGCATTTTATGATCTCCTGAATTTGGCCAAGTTTCACAAGTTTAAAACCCTAAATATGTTCATTGGACCGATATCATAGGTTATTTCTACTGTAGGGGACGACAGGGTAAGATAGCCACCCTAAGATTGAAGTAAAATTTAACCAGATCACGATAAATTGCGTGATTATTGATCATTAGAGTAGTTTCCCTAATTACATTGATTTTCAGAAATTTTCCATTTCCTTTGATGATGTTTTATCTTGATTCCTGACAGACTAAATATTGAAAAAATCATGCAGGGTACGGTTAGCCACCCCTAGGGTCACATGGAATATATCATGATCCTGGCCATATAAAAGGTTACTGTCTTTGGCAAAACTGTCGGATAGAGAACAGTAGTAGAGAATTTTCTCACTTTGTGGCGCTAATGTAAATGTCAATTTCCTGTATTAATTATATCTTGTGATGTTTACTATTTAGAAGGTTTCCATCTTCGGAAAAAATATTCAGGTGATAAATGTCTTCAAATTTGTGGCTTCGCTGGTTCAGAATTCTCTCCCTACGTGACACTAACCTACGTGTGGACTTCACGTAGATGTCCTGACTTTGTAGATGGTGATGATTTCAAGATAAAGGTTATAGATACATGTATTTCTAATTTACTTGTACATCATCACCATTTGGAATGGCCGATAACAGAAGCTTCTTAGAAGTCCGGAACCTAGTTTTATGTATTGACTACTTTTGCGGTTCCAGATTTTCTGGTGGATCCCCCGGCGCCTCCATATCATGAATTCATACTGATGACAGATCTACAAATGTTTTCGAAAAAAGCCAGATATATTTCAGTAACAAAATATTGTAATTTAAGCATTCAGTTTCAACCAACCAAAGCTGGCCGTCTTACCCCGTCTTACCCCGTCGTCCACTACTTTAAATCAATATCAAAAAAAAAAAAATCACGAGAAGTTCACTAAACAGATTAACGTAAACATGCGGTCGTGTCTCGAACACAACCCCACCATTTTTTTTTTCAATATCCGACATATTATAATTTTTATAAATATGTTGAAATTATAAAAAAAAAACACTCAAGGCAACCATTTTTTAACGATCTGCACTGATTGACGACAAATAATGTAAATACATAAATAAATAAAAAAATAAAAATAAATAAATAGATAAATAAATGAATCAATAAATAGTACACATTTTTTCTTTAAATGACTTTCATCTTTTGACAAATTGACAAAAAAAAAAGAAAAAAAAAATGAAAATAAATGACAATCTTAGTCATATAAAATTTCAATCTCAATCATGTAAATAAGTTTATAAAGAGTGGAACGGTCATAAATTGGTAGAATTAAATTTAGTGATTTTTTTTAATCGTGCATTTAAAAATCTTGAACACCCCTCATTTTGTAGGTCTGCGCGCCTCTATTTTGTTTTTGCCATTTTGGTGTCGAAGCAAGAGGAACAACGTATCAACATTTTGCTCGCTTATAAGTGAAATACAAATTATTCCCACGCAGATTGATTGCGTCAGAAATTTGATTGCGTTATAATTAACGATAAAATATATGTAAAGGCGGGTCTCAAGCAACTCCAGGTCAAAAGTTTTCCAGGTCAACTCCAGGTCAAAAAAGGCTACGTGGTCTTATATAATAAATATTATTTATTAACTACAGCAGGAGCTTTTGTTTTGTGTAGGAATATGAATTTGAGCAGGGTTCTCTCTGTTTATACTCTTTAGTATGACGCACTTGACATAGATAGCCCACAGCGACTCACGAAGAGCTACTGATGCCGATAAATAGTGGTGCGGCTTCTTCCTCCTTCTATGGATGCTCATGTGGGCTCTAGCTCGCTGCTTGCAGGCAGCCTTTCGTTCTGTACTGGAGAACAATGTTCAACGCCCCGTGCGCTGCTGCTACTGCTGCTGCTGCATCTGTGTTAGGGAAATCGCTTTTCGCAGGCAATCAGTGATAATTTTAGTTATCATAGCAACAGTTGTACATTCGTGCAATTTTCAATAGTGACACTTGGAAAAATTATGAAGTTTAAACTGATCGATTGGTGATAAAATTATTGAAATTCGTTCAGGGGCAGCTGAGTTATGAACGTTCAAAATCTCTCATAATTTTGTTACATGTTCCATTTTCGGTTTTCAAAAAGTGTACCCTCATATAGAAATCACAGACGTAGTCCTACGTCAAAACGATTGTTGCCTTTTTTGAAGGAACACAGTTGTTCCTAGCTGTTTTGGCCAGACCTCACTTTCTGTCACTACGGGAAAATGGCTTAGGAATGGTATACCACCAACAACGTGCAAGTCGAACCCAAGGACAAAAGCCCTCCAAACTCGCCGGAGCTGCACCCAATTGAAAAATATTGGGCAATCGTTAAGCGAAACCTTTGAAATAAGAAACAATTCAAAGCCAATTGACGTTCAGCATCAAATAAGGTTGATAAACAGCGGTACAAAATCTAATGGAAGGTGGGCCTGAGAGTTTGCATTTGGAAAATCGGAAGCCCAATTAAACAATTTTCCTGTATTTCCTGTAACATCAAACATAAATAAATTTTGATAATTGATAATTAGTGATGTGATGTGGTGTGAATAGAACCCACAATCAGTGCAAGGATTACCTATGACTGCAGATACTTCACTGGTTGTAAAGTTCTGCCTGATGGCTTGTTGCAGCAGGGTGAATCAACTTCATTGGAGACCTTTGGAAGACAAACGACAAGATGTACGTCTATCAACACGTGACAAGGGACTGGCAAATCCACGAACCCTTGTCCAGTCTACAAATCCTTTGAAACCCTTAGGCTGCCCCCCCCCCCCCAAGCCCAGCATATAATAATGTTTGATTAATAACATGTATTCAAAAAAGGGTTATTTAGAGCGAACAATCTTCAACTGGAACGTACTCACCAAATCAATATATCCGGGAGCGCATTCCCAATGATTAATTTTCTCTAGTCATTTTTAAACAATTCCTCCTCCAGCGAATCCAACCACATAATAACTAAATATCACTTTTCTTCTTCATGTCAATCTGTGCACGCATCGTGAAAAAGACCAGCCCCGATCCGTCAAGGGTACATTTGCAGATTGCACGTTTGCGATGATCAGAGCCAGTTGTCTCACAAAGAGCCGTAGACAGAGATGAATAAGCAGCTTGTGAATAAATGCACTTTGATGTTTGGTTCTGGTAGCAAGTTGGTCAAACGGCCTCCGAATGATTTTGACCGATACATCAACCAAATACAAAAAAAAAAAAAAATAAAGAAAAAAAAAAAAACACAACGACCGACGCAAAATCGACACTGATCACTTCTTGGATGATTGGATCCGGAAGGAAGAAACGCAGCTGAATAAAACAACACGTCAGATTTTCAGCGCAGCCTACTTGTCTAGATTTTATGGCCATGTTTGTACATTCTCTATATAAAGGCCCGTGCCCTGGTGATTTACCTATATTGTCAAGAACTACCACTCCAACAGATGAATTCCGGTTAGAAATTTCAACGAAAAGATGGAAGTTTCTGCATATATCAAATGTGTATAATATTGTATGTATAGCACATAGAAAAATTCGTGTTATTGTGTGTATTTTTTTTTATTAAATAAATCAAGAACACTGAAAAAGCTTGTGTAAATAATTAATTGGTTCCGAATGGGTATAACCTAACTTACTTACTTAATATAAAATATAAAATAAAAATCCCACTGATTTTGTAAAAATAAATTCAATTATTATCTAGTTACATTCAAGTTTCAAGTTCATTCCTTTCGATTAGAATTAAAGTAAAATCGAGATTGACTCAGAATGTTTGTTGAGTCTGATGTATCGAATACAAATTGTTCTGAATAATTACTTTCTTACTTTCTTTTCTCTTCAAATATTACTTTTCATTAATTTTAGTCAAAGTTTTTCGAAATTTTTAAATCTTAATCTAGAACATTTTCTTAAGTCCTAAATGCATGAAATTCATTCCGTGTGGACTTTACCATGTTTAAAATTTTCGTTCCTAAATCTGAGATTTCACTGATGATGAAATATTCAGAATCTAAAAAAAGTTAGTTACAACATTCATGGAATTACCTAACTCTGAATATTTTCTTATTTTGATATGCTTAAATTGATGACATCCGGACGTTATGTGATTTCATTACAAAAAGCATGAACTAAGGATCATTGCTTGTTCAAATTCAGTCAGTTTAAAGCCTTAAATCCCCAAATCGAGGTCCCAATCTAGTTGCTATGGAATAAATACAATCAAATTCATTGTTTCACCATTAAAATAAAAGTATGGCTCAAGCATTTTTATTTAACCGTAGATTAGCAAACAAAAAATGCAACAAGCCCCCCTAGGCCCCCTCCAGATAAATTTTCCAATTTTCGCCAATGCCGGCAGGGTGTCCGCTATGGGCAGAGTCCTTGACATTACATTACTAGATCGATCAGCTGACAACGACTTTCATAACTGAGTAGATAAAATAGATCTCTCCACTCATTTGTTATAAAACATTAGTTTTTCAGAATTATGAAATCAATCGATGTTATGATGATGTTTTGTGCTTGTAATTTACAAGAAAAAAAGGTTTTAATTTATGTGTTTGGCAAATTTTGCTCTAAGAGAGCCATAATCAGCAATTTTATGATCGGTGAGTATTCACTCTTCATAATGAAATAAATTTTGATCATTAATAATCAGTGTGCACTTAATCATGGTTGACCAATTTTTGACCGTCCCACCCTTTATTCGTGTTTCAATAGTGTGTTTTTTGCACTCAGTTCACCAGCGCAACTGCTGGAAGGTTAATTTTCGGTGTATATATAAAAAATAATTGTGTGAATCAATAAGCGTCAAATTAAGAGATTTTGTTTATAGGCATAGGAACTATTTGGTGTACTATTTTTGGTTAAGCATTTGAATATTCAATAAGGTAAGTATTTGCACAAATTGTGCACGCAAGAGATAAGAAACTGCACTGCTCATATACTTTCAAAATTCTGCACAAGTTTTGGGAAACTTTACTTGTCCCACTTGTCTGTCGCTGGAAATGTTCCGAATTCAGAAGACGTATCCATTATTTCGCATAATGGTTAACAAACGCCGGTTTTCTTCCAACCAACCACTTGCCAGTGGTGCACAGTTGCAGTTACTAGGCCTTCTCCGGTTGCTTCTAAACAGAGTACGTATCCAGCACCAGTGAAAGTATTAGGCAGGACCTACTGCAGCAGGAATTCATCGCTAACGAGATGAGTGACAAAAATCATCCCGGAGTTTTTGCCACATCCAGACAACTTGAAAGCCCGGAAACAAAAGTGCAACACGGACGAGCAAAACCACTTTTGCCGCATGTACAATTTTTGTCGACAACGACACCCCATTCTAAGTGAAAGAGAAATGCTTGGCTCATTCCAGAATTCGGAGTAGTAGGACCTACAGCCTAGTAGCAGAAGAAAGGAATGGCCACAGTATCTCTCTCTTTTTCGCTTTTCCTGTGCATAGGCCTTTGCTTATGCTCGTTTTATCTCGAATGGATGCATGTTGTTATGTTGAAAACCAAGAGAGAACAACTTGCCTCCGCAAATATGAATATTTTTCCGCTCGACACATCCACATCCACACGGTCATTTCATCATGAATATGGAATGACTGAAACAACAGTTTTGAGAAAGAGTGATAGGATATGGCACGAACCATGGTAGTTGGAGGTATGTGATTCAGAGCTGGCAGCTTTGAATACTAAATGAAAACTGAAACAGTATGCATAGATGTTTTAAACTTCCAGTGACAAGAGGATGTAAGTGAATGTTTACCAGAGGGTACCGTTCTTTAACATACATGCACTTTTAAAGATCGAATTCGTTTATTTACGGTGGAATGGGGGGAGGGGGGGGGGGTCCTCAGAGGACTAACGGCAATGTTTATCAGCGTTTATCAACGGGTTATTTTGAGTACGCACAAACGGTGCAACTCACTGATCTGGAATCTGCATATGGTTGGTTGTCTTTATTAAGGAGCATAACGCGAAAATTTGCAAAAATTAATCCCCCTCTCTCCTTTTGTCACAGATTGTCACATTTTTCTAGACCATCTCCACACTGTTACGTCAAACAATCATTGCCCCTTCTCCTCACAAAACGACTAAAATTCTATGGACTTCTTGGATGTTATACGAAGCTCTCGCAAGTACTTCGGACATCTCGGATATTATACGGATTACACAGCAGTTGTTGGGATTTCTCGGAAGATCAAGGTGTTTTTTCGAAAGATCCGCGGAACTTTCGGAAGTTCTATCGACTTCTCGGAATTTCAACAAACTTCTCGAAAGTTCAACGAGCTTCTCGTATATTCTGCTGCGCACTACTCCGAAGATCTCCGATCCTTTCAGATATTCTACTGACTTTTCGCATGCCGTCAATGAATAGCAATTGATGTCCGTCGGTGATTGGCACTAGATTGCGGAACAGATAGCGACGTTAAATAAAAAAAGAGAACATATATATGAAATATGGTAGTTAATAAAGAAAACTAACTAAACGATTTGTATGAAATAAAAATTTGAGTTCATTAACATAACATTGTTTTATTCCAATAATAAACTGAGGTTATACTTTCTGGGACACACTATGACTGTACCAAAGTGGGGGGAGGTAGCTCACCGATTCTTCCGGTTCGCCTCCTAGCATCGTGCTATAAGGTACCAGGCGATAACCAGGGTAGTTGATCGATAGCTCGATGACGTCATTTCGTTGGCGTCTGCAATGGGAAATTCTCATAGCAAGCGTTGACGATGGGACGTTGTCGAGTTGTCGAATAGCAACTATCGTGGTAACTCACCGATTACCTGTCGATCTGCCAAATTTGGAAAGGCGTCTGCATTGAATTGTCTCATATAATAGTATTCCGCCCACTATATCACAAGAAATTGCGAGTAGCTGAGTGGAATGGAGATAAGTTAGGCATTGGGTACAGGACCAAGTCTCCCCTGGGTGGTGCCAGAAGATGAGCGCAATAGAATCATCAAGTTGCCATAAGGCACGGAATGAGACTATTGCATGGCTGGGTTGTCAAAGTCTTCCATTCGTTAGTTATTTCAGGTGGATTAGAACAGTTTAGGTTTAGGGTGAGCGTTGGCCAGATTTGGATTTTTCAGATATAATCCTAAATAGGACCTAGATTATTTAATACACTAGTAACCTCAACCTCGGTCACAATGTTTTATTGTGATTAGTCAACACTCAATGGTAAATTTGAACAAAAAGGGAACCTGGAGTGTAGAGCGCACTGCTCACTGGACGATTCTGAAGCCTGGCCAAGTGAGTGGGTTACGGGTTTATTTGATTGTACGTCATTTCCAAGTTATATATAGATATATTGGCATTTTGTATTTGAGATAAGACAGAGATAGGATGCGGAGGGCCCGCTTAGGGGGAGCGTAACCCATGTTATGGCTTCCATTTATTAAATAGTTCAGATAGGCTGGAAATGATAGGTTCATGGTGAGAAAATGTACCATATGGTGCCCGTTCACTGATCAAAATTAGATTCAAATCGTCAGGCCCTGCCCTGGAATAAGATGATTGACCGAGGGGGGTGACTCTATCTACGATGCATGAAAATTTGTGTTTTGATGTGGTAAGCTGCGCGCACGCTGAATAGATAGAAAGAAGATTGATGACGATTCTGAAGATTTTCTTCAAAAAGATTATGTGCGATGCAAGTATATTCGAGAAATGAACGAAGATTTTTCGAATATTGGTTCGCTAATGTGAGATTTGTTGAGTATCTAGCATTGAGATGTAGATGTGTCGCCCCCCTCGGGATTGACGATGATTTGTCAAGTTTCATTTTGCATTTGCATATAATTGTAAGTTTAGGTTTGCTTTTGTAATTGTAAGATAGATAGTTTGTCTCAATTGAAACATTGAGTTGTATAAACTTGACGAATCATACCTCTAAAATAGTAGTAGTTACAGTGCCGCATGATCTAACAACCACTGCCTGCAACTAATGTTGGAGGGGCCGGCAGGGCTGATTACGGATCAAAACTAACATAACTCTAACACTGAAATGATCCCGAAACTAACGCTCATTCATTGCACTTTGAGTCATAAAGTAGTTTTATTTATTTTCCTACTAATCTATCTACACACTTAGTTTTTTCTACCGAGCTCGGCTGTGCGGGTCTCGGCGGGGAGGGTTTCGCTGAGATCTCGGCGTGAGTGACATTTGATTGCTGAGTCTCGGATAATGCCTTTTCTAATAATCTGCCTTCGTTTTTTTTTCTTTGTTATCTACTTTATCCCCTTTTTATTTTTCTGCTCTTCTTTCCTCTTCCCTTCTTTTGTTTTGTTTGTTTACATATAACTAATACTAATACCTCCTTGTTTTCTCTCTAATTTGTCTACTATGTCCCACCATCACGATGAGAAATGAGCTACCGTACATGGTACACGCTCATATACACTCCCAAAATAGTATGCCGCAAGTAAGTATATCACAGGGGCAACTAAAGATCCAGAAAGCCGTTCGACGACGACGGGTGTGCTTTCGCGAGAGTGACGTTTATTTGATGCGTTTCTTTGCACGGGTGTGTTTTTTTGTAACTAGCGTAAGTGTGCCTGCGATTTGCATCGAGTGTCGGAGATTGTAAGTAATCTGAAGGATGCTTCGCTGGATACGCCCAAGACTGGACGGGCAGTAGCTGGTGACCGTGAACGGTTCCTGGGGAAAGCACTACATGCGACCCTCCTCCCAGATGACCATGGCAATACATGAAGTATTACAACAAAGGTAATTGCTATTAGATATTTTGCAAACAGTAACAGATAGCGGACATGAAGAACCAACGGAGGTGCCGGGCAAAGGTGTTTATCCTAGACAAATGGTAAGTTACAAATTCGCTGTTGTCGTTGTCGTAGGCAGTACCGTTAGTATATTTAAAATCAACCACCAACCGCTGAAAATATGAACTATCGCGTATTTCTGTTGTTCATTACATGCCAAGTGAAATTTGAGAACGTAATTTCATTTGAATAGCTTGTTTAATCAGGTCTTAAACAATCGTCACGTCGGTCATAGCTTGTTATGATTGCCTGAACCATGCGTAAAGAGAAAATCGAAACATTTAACGTCGCGTGAAAATGGATCTTAATGAAGGCCTCTTTCGTAGCTTTTAGTTCAAGGATTTCAAAGATCGTCGGTTGCAGAGGGGCTCGGTGGCCTTAGAACAACCGGTTTTGCTTACTGAGCAGAACATCATGAGTCTAATCTCAAGCCCATCCACATTCAAGATTCGTCAATCGTTTTATATGTTAACATGACTACATGGTAATAACAGCAACTCGATGATTAAAAAGGAGCTCGTCTGCCTAGTGGCAAACGTTTTTGCTTACTGAGCAGAAGACCGTGGGTTCAATCCCAAGCTCCTTCGCGTTATATGATTATTAGGACATCACTTCAGCTTATCGGTTACCAAAACGAACCCTGCTGCAAACCCAATCCTATTACCCAATATCCCAGTGATTCCTCGTGGAAGTGCAGAGGTGTTCTCGGCTTCCATCAAAGCGAGTGTCACGTCAACACATTCCTACCCCTTCCTTTCTTGACCTGTGTTCGGGCGCGGCCGGCGCTGGTATTGCCTAGTTTGAGATCACCAGTTTTTACACATTGAGGATGATTGCTAGTCCCAAGCATCGTCTATTGGTTCTCTGTGTAATTACATCTGGTCTGGCAATAACAGAGTAGCAACCGTGGGTGGTCAATCATGCTCATGTTCATGCTCATGCTCACACTATGACTGTACCAAAGCTCACACGCAATTTAAACAGAAAAGTTCGATATTTAATGTAGTAGTTCGATAGAAAAGTTAACCGATATTTTCAATGATCTTCTGAAATTGTAAAAGAAGTCGTTGTGCAAATAATATTGCACGCTTTATACCTTTTTCATGCTTAAATTTTTATATATACCATATAAAAAAATAAAAAAAAATCAACAAAACAAATTCTGAAACTGTGTTGAAAATCGCTCCCATCTCGTTTGAGAGTGACAAAATCCCATTCCAAAACTTCGAAACAGCAAGTTCAACTACAGCAACAGCAGCAACAACAGTAAATCCTCTCCCAGCGCAGATTATGTTTAATTCGAGCGAAAATCTAATAAAACGGTGAATATTTTCACCAACTGACAGCACGATAAAAAACTTCCATTCGCAAGATGAAATCAAACTAACGGCAAAACCAGTAAATTACAGGCGAGTTGCGAAACGTGATGCCTTTCGGTCGGTCGGTCGGTCGGCGCAAAAAAAAAAAAAAAAAAGAAACGAACTCGCAGAGGCTGCACTGCCAACCGGGTGCTCGCTGTGTAGAAATTTTATTCCTCGGTTTCCTCCGCATTCTATGTAATTTGCATAATATCATTTGCCCCACTTTGATGTTGAGCGAATGGAATAGAGAATACACTATGCATACTTTTTTTTATGGAATCGTTCTGAACATTTTAATCTCATATGAACGCTACGATATTAGTGCTGACGGGATTTTTCCGTTATATTTCAAGTTCTGAGTAGTATGATTGAATTTCCACAAAGTAAGAATGCTCTTATGTGCCACGCACTTTATGCATCAATTGTTTCAGACAATTCGATGGGATGGTTAAACTTATAATTGGTACAATATGAACAAAGCATTGGCCTTTACTGCTTGACCAAAACAAGCCAATTTTCAGACATACGAAAAAGCAAAACCACTATGCTAAACTCCGGAAAACCACAACCATTTTCGTAGGTAAATTTATCAGAAACAAAATTCCCGTAGCTCCTGGCCTGCGGCTAAACTCGACAACAAAACACGGCCCCCATCACCAGCTCAGTGGTAGGGAAAACCTGTGCTACATGGTAGGTTTTTTCAAGCAATTAGCCGATGAGCAAACCTGAAAAAGAACGGTAAAAAGATCATCACCCTTTCCACTTCTTTGGTTTCGAACTTAACTCTAGCCGGCTATCGGTTACTCTGTGCTGCCTTACGGAATGTTCAACTTTTTCTCGCAAATAACATTTTTGCCTGGATAAGTTGCTGCCGATGGCACAGATTTCCGGTTGATGGCTAAGGAAAAATAATTATGCAAACCTCAACACAGAGGTTAAAGTATGAAGTAACTATTTTATCAAGACTGGGTTTGCTGTGCTACCCATAGCCGCAACTTAATTTCATTAGTTAGGAATTTTCGATCCGCGGACAGAAGAATGGAAGCTGGGTTACTACTAGTCTTGGGAATGGAAGATTCTGATAGTTGTAGAGTTGCAAAGGGTGTTGTCGAACGGACAAAGTTAGGAATCCAGCCTAGAAGTATACTAATAGACTGAGTTAAACCTTTCTCGATTCGATAACTATGAACAGCAAGATGAAATGGTTGAATTCATAAAAGCTCTGTATGAAGGGCCAAAAACGAAGAAGTGAACCCGTAAGCAGAGTAGCTTACGTAAAATCCGCTGGAAAATGAGCATCTCTTAGGAAAGGCGTGTCAATCTTACTGAAACTGGTGGAGTAGAATTCCCACTATCGCAATCGAATCCGCAGGATAAATAAAATGAAAGTGTTCATTCCGTCTTATATTTTATATTTTAAATCCACTGCGACCAGTAACTTGATATCACAGACAAACAGACATAACACATTGAATATTTCTCACTGTAAAACATCGTCGCTAAAACATTACCGCCATCTGTTGAGTACACTGTGGTGGGCACTACGCTGAACAGATGGCGGTAGTCTGTAAACGTCAAACACAAGGGAATTGACTATGCGCGCCACAGGTGGCGGTACTACAGACTACGATACTTTTAAATTGTCCGTTAAATACTTGTTCGACGAACAACTTTCGAGTGTTATGTCTGTTTGTCTGTGTTGATATATTATGGTATACCCTGTGTCCTTAGTTTAGTGCATGTCGTGTTACTCCATCACTATTGAGAAATAATGAAGTAATCGGTTTTGATGCAGATGTCATTCTTACCTTTATCGCAAGGATCCGACTCTAATTTAGTAGTAGTAGTAAAATTATGTTTATTTCTGTTGATTATGGTAGTACATTGATTCATCATTTTAATTGATTAACCTACTTGGCTCTTCATCTTTGTTTAATTTGATATTCTAATTTCATATTTGCGTTTTTCAACTAGTTTACAGAATATCCCTTTGGGGATGTGTTTTATTTGAATTGAAAAAAGTGATAACCTACCTAACTACGAGTATAACTTAACCTAACGTGCTAGATCACGTATGATCTGATGATTTGATCTCAGACAGGTGTCTCTGAACCTTTCCAGGATGAATACTCTCCGTTCTTTTAATGTCTGAATTCCAGCCAGGAGCCAGGAGGACCATCCTAAGGATCTTGTTCTGGATCCTTTGGAGTTTAAGGTGATGGCATTTTGCGCAACTCTCCCAGATTGGCATACCGTACTCGATTACAGGAAGGATGATTTGTTTGTAGACAGCAAGCTTATTTTTCAGGGACGGTTTCTTGTACGAGAGCCAAATGGGATGTGTGATTTTGCATTATTCTACATATATTTTTATGGTTGCTGTTCTTTTATGCTGGCGATTGATTTATGCCATCTTAACAGCAGTCATAATTTATAACTACTCAAGATATCACAAATCCACCACCTCCAGTATAAATTGAACAGCAACGTAGAAACCAAATTTTTAATCCATATTTATGTATAAAGTATGATATGAGATAAATAAGAAAACACAAATTATGGTGCTTGAAAAATGTGGACGGAACTTTTGGAAACTAATCATAATTTCAAGAAGAAAGGATAAAGGGACTTTGTAGATACTCAAAGAACATGAAAGCGATTTTCCGCCCCTCGGGTTTTGTTGTGTAGCAAATGCCACCTTCGCCACCTTTAGAGTAAGGTGCTGCTCGATAAAGTGCAAAGATTTATATTTTAAGGGCGCTGGTCAATATTGGGTGCGATTACTTAGCTCAAATTTTAGGAACACAGCACTGTATTGGATGCAATCCCAGAGCGTTATTATTGTTTTCCCGCTAGATTTAATTCCTGGGCCACTGTGCGCTGGTGGCAAGTACAATAATACCGTATGCCAAGGGCAAGGTTGCAAAGACTCATTTCAGCTAAAACAATGTTTTTCTAAATTATGAAATAATTAGATGCCATGATCAAATTTTGAATTGGTAGGATACAAGAAGAGGTTGCAAAGAATGTGTTTGACATATTAAACCTGTTTATTTCACTTCATGAGAGTCACAATCAGCGATTTTTCACAAACTCACTCACTCACTCACTCACTCACTCAGCGATCAGCAAATCGCTGATTGTGACTCATAGAAAGCAAAATTTACAGGTTTTATGTTTCCAACGCATACTTTGTAACCACTTCTTGTACGTTACAAGTAAAACATGCCATCATACCATCTTTTGGTTTTATTATTCCGAAAAACATTATTTTAGCTGAAATGAGTCTTTGCAACCTTGGCCAAGGGAACTCGATTTTTTTTAAACCCGAACAAATCCTAGACCTGACAAGGAATTGAAACCAGCCGCCTCTAGCATGGCCTTGCTTAATAGTTGCGCCTTTACCGACGGAGCCAAGGGAGGCCCGAAGTAAGAATCCCGTCAACTTTGAATTTACATTAGTGATTTGGATAGTTCTCGTGATCTAGTTGCTCACGTGAACTGGATAGTTTTCCTACTGCGGCAGGACTTGGCCAATGCTGCACGTGCTGTATTAATTAAGCAATTTGCATGCACGACTAACGACGGCGGCTGACGACGACGGCTACGACGGTGATATTCTATTTGTTTCCATTTTATTCATTTTTTTTTCCACCCACTGACAATACCTGATTCTGCACTATAGCTTGAAGCACGGTCATAGTGCATTCGGTATGGGAAATTTATTCCACGCAACCAGCAGTGCACACTACTGTGGCTTACTGTAGTGTTTGTGCTTGTGGCGTGTTTCGGAATTTTAGATCCCATATTGATTTTGCATCCTGCTGGGGGTCATGCAAATATGATCCACTTTGCAGCAGATTTCCATTTCAAGTGAAATTCTCGATTGGATTTATCAATGGTATTATTTTTCTACTAATGAAACCTTTCCAAATATGAAGAGATATTGAATATTCAAATAAATAGCAGCCAAATTGACGCAGCTTTTGCGATATACTGTTTTTACGAAGCAATGTTGGATCTAACACAGTTTGTTTTAAACAAAGTCGAACTTCCTAATGGAAAAGAAGAAGAAGAAGAAGAAGAAGAAGAAGACAATCATGCGTAATTCAAGCCACCATCCTTAACACGGCGGTGACCTTACCTTCCAATTACGTGCAGTGGACCAAATTACAGTACCTTCGGTCTCCAATTTCACAGTCAATGCCAAGTGTAATCTTTCCGTGCGGTTCCATGAATGGGTAAACTAATCCAACCTCGACCAATTCGCAACTCCATGGCAAACCCAGCGTGGCAAGGCTGCTGTAGTGGATGAGGTTCACTCAGTCAAAATAAAGTCATGAATTTTATTAGCCATAAATGTCAGCACGAGTAAAGTGTCAGCGTGAACATTTTCATTTCGGACCAGGTCGGAGGGTGCTTGACTGGATAGTAGAAAAAGCAGAATTAAGTTGGTGTGTGTGTGTGTGTTGCTCTGAAAGGATATTGCGGGGTGCTACTAGAGGGGAGCCAATTCTGGGACCACTTGCCGAGAGCGAGTGGGCGATGCGTGAATATTTTTTTTTTGGATTCGTACTTGGGTGCTTAACATATGAACTCAGACATATTCCCTTTGAAGTTCGAAAGAGATGTCTTACGAAGATAGTATGTGTTCCAGTTAATAAATTTGAGTGGATTACACGGCATTTACAGAGTGAAAATGGGAAATCCGAATTTGATATAGTTTTGCATTTTGTTTTTTTCTTCTGTTTTCCATTCATGTCTTTCAGTGCAACATGATTCACCCTTGGTTTAAAGTTTCGCTACACAAAAAACCGTATCATGAGATCCATCAACATCGTTTTTCCAATTAAATCTGAGCCGTAATGATCTTGAATGGCATCACATTCGTTCCAGTCCTTTTCCTCAATTTCGTCTCATATTCGACCATACATAAATCGTCCACCCTGCTTCGAACGAGTCATCTCTCTTCGGAATCCAAACCCATTCAGACCTACAACGCTCAAAGTAACACTCAATCAATTTGCAACCCGCACACAAACCTATCTGAACGTTGTCCGATTGTACCCAATTAGTCATCATCTCACTCATTGATTGTAAGAACGAGCACCCGCTGCCTCCTGCAACCAACTCTTTTTTCCCATGTGGAAACGAAGTCCCAGTAAAGCCACCACCCGTTACTCGCCTCCCCCACATCCCAGCATCCGGTAGGCATTCATTGCTTTGATGAAATATGAATAAATCTCGTTATACACTTTGGCTAAATCAATCAATCGACCCCTTCTGATTTGAGCTCGCTCCCTCCCTATCTCTCTCTCTTTTTGTGCTACACGGGTTTCGTTGAACTTCCTTCCTGATCCGATCGTTTTTCTGAAAAAGTTGACCTTTTCCCATCGGGATCCTTATGGGAGGAAAATCTGCCTGCCTGCCTGCCTGCTTGCATGTGAACCGGAAACGAGACAGGAATACGAAAATCTCACCCGTACCGACTAGCAGGGGTCTTCTGAAACGATACGTACTTCCGTACAACCGTACCTTTTGCCCGTCATACCCACTGCCAGAAGATTGAAATGATTCATTTGCTCTTCCCTAGGTTCGCTCGTATTTACATAAATATTCGATAAAAGGACTTTTTCTTGCTTGCTCAGAAACGACTGCATGGAAGGAAGCTTTTCGCCTTACGACGATGACGATGACGACAACGACAACGACAACGACAACGGCAAGAAGAGAACGAGGCTATGAATGTGCCTACATCGAAAGTATCGGTAGGAACCTTCTGGGGGAGTCCCGATGGAAGTCGAAAAAAAAGGGAAAAATGTCTCCAGGCAAAGGGGAGCAAAGCTGTAGGAAAAGGAAGGGGTAGGTCGAAGAATCCGCAGTACCGAAAGAGCTCACATCCGCACCCACTCAGGCTCAAACTGCGCGCCCGAGTGGATAAGTGAGGGTAAATGTTGTTTACGTAGATTATTTATGTGATCACTCAACGATTTATGCCGAGCACATGCTTGATGTAGTGCTGCATGGGTATTTGCTTCTGTTTGATTCTTCATATCTCAAACACGCAAAAGCGATGGCAAGGGAGTAGTTTCTAGGTTTCTTTGTAGTGCAAGACGGCCGACTTTAATGCATAAGGTTTGATTGCATCGATGAATATGGAAAGATTGGACTGTTTCAAATCGCTCAAAGTAGCTATATCTGATTGGCACTATGCAGAATTCTGCAACACCTTTCTATTTCAAACTAAATCGAGCACCGATAAATGACGTAGCATATGTTTGACTAATAGACCACCTCGTAGCATACAATTTGACCATACCTAATGCATGGTCGGTCTAAAATTCAGAAGCTGGAAGCTGCCATCTTTGATCCCAAAATGGCGTCAGACATAGAATTCCAGTTCCACACGTCACTCCGATTCGTAAAATACCAATATTTTGTGTGTTGGATCGCATCATCGGCGTCTGACTCTACCACATTCAAATATATAACGCAGGAAAAACATTGATTTCCGTACCCTACCCCGATTCCAAAAATAGGTATTGTAGGGTATTTACTAGAGTGATGCAAAATTTGAAATTTTCACTCCACAATACTTAAACGATTCCAAATCGGATCCTGACTAACCTCTCAAAATTTAAACCCATTTGGTAAGAAACTGAGATGGCACAAACCATTTGAAGTTTGTATGGGAATTACTATGATAAAACCAAGATTTTTGTTCATGTCTATCTAATAATTCACCATATCAGTCTGCTTCAAAAACTTTCAACTGCACTTGTAGAAAATTTTCCCAGCTGCAACTTTGCTGAAGACCTTATTTTTGATTAAATACAAGGATCGAAAGTTATCAATGGTTCAATGCGCTGATGTCTTATGATCATGCTCAATCAACTGCTCAGCAGGCAACATTGGTGTTTCTGGGGCGTTGAATAAAGGGTGATACGGTCAAAATTTGGTCAAGGGAAAACGCGTGTAAATCGGTGAAATCGTTTATTTAAAAAATCAAATTAAATTTCTTTTTCAAGTTCAATTAGTATAAAATTCAGGAAAAATATTCAGTTAGGCTTCCGCTTTTCCAAATCCGAATTGCCGGGCCTTACGCTTGACCCCTGCCATCAGATTTTGTACAGCCACCTTGTCCACCTTCTTCGCCGCAGAAAGCCAGTTTGCCTTGAACTGCTGCTCGCCCTTAGCAGTTTTTTTGGTCTTCTTTAGGTTTCGCTTGACAATAGCCCAATATTTCTCAATTGGGCGGAGCTCTGGCGTGTTGGGAGGGTTCTTGTCCTTGGGAACCACCTGCACGTTGTTGGCGGCGTACCACTCCATGGCCTTTTTACCGTAATGGCAAGATGCCAAATCCGGCCAAAACAGTACGGAACAACCGTGTTTCTTCAGGAAAGGCAGCAGACGTTTATTCAAACACTCTTTCACGTAAATTTCTTGGTTGACAGTCCCGGAAGCTATGAAAATGCTGCTTTTCAAGCCACAGGTACAGATGGCTTGCCAAACCAGATATTTCTTTGCGAACTTTGACAGTTTCATGTGCTTGAAAACATCTGCTACCTTTCCCCTTCCTTTTGCCGTATAAAACTCCTGTCCCGGAAGCTGCTTGTAGTCGGCTTTGACGTAGGTTTCGTCGTCCATTACCACGCAGTCAAACTTCGTCAGCATCCTCGTGTACAGCCTCCGGGATCGCGCTTTGGCCGTCGTATTTTGTTTATCATCGCGATTTGGAGTCACTACTTTCTTGTAAGTCGATAGTTCGGCTCGTTTTTTGGCTCGATGCACGGTTGTAGACGATACACCCAGCTTATTTGCGGCATCTCGGAGAAAGAGGTTAGGGTTTCGCTTGAAACTACCGGCAACTCTCTTTGTCGTCTCAGCGGCTTCCGGTTTTCGATTTCCCCCCGATCCAGACTTCCTGGCTGTCGACAAACGTTCCCCAAACACTTTAATTACATTTGTAACGGTTGATTTGGCAACTTTTAGCGATTCTGCTAACTTGAGTGAATTCCAAAATCAAAATAGGAGCAACATTCTACACACACACACACCTTCTACAGTGTTGCCTACATACACACAGAGATTATTTTACTGGGGTCAGTAATTTTTTACTGGGTTTTCAAACAGCTGAAAAAGTCAGTAAACTGAAAATAACGGTCACACGTAATGCAACGAACAATTTTAACATATTTTATTTTTATCATCAAATAAATGTAATAAGAACACAGTCTGTATAAATTTCAAGAAAAAATCACTTTTATACAATTTGTTACAATTTTTTTAAGTTTACTGACTTTTTCAGCTGTTCAAAAACCCAGTAAAAAATTACCGAACAGGGAGGCCGTGATTTTGTGTGTAGCAGCTGCTTGATCATGTCATAAGTTTACCAATCTTTAAATAATTAATAACTTTTTCCTGTCTCGTTTTACATAGAAACGATATTCAGCAGAGTTGTAGCTGAAAAAAATTTCTATAAGAATGGCTATCGAACTGTTTCGCAGCTCAATATGGAAAAAGATTAGAAGGCAATGAACAAAAAGTTTAGATTTCCCATAGTAATTTACATGTAAACTTCAAATGGCTTGTGCGAAGTCTGTTTCTAACCAAATTAGTTGTAACTTTGGGAGGCTAATCAGGACCCGATTTGAAACCATTTAAGCACTGTGGAGCGAAAAAGTCAAAATTTGCATAAGTCTAGTATTTACAGTGTTTCCCAGTTTTTCTTTAACCGACATATGGTGATGGCAAGATGGTAGCAGTTTGGATTTCAAGCTGGCGTTAGACATCGATTTCCGGTTCCTACAAGTTAAAAAAAACTCTGTGGGGTATTTGACAGTATTTTCCAATTTACCAAATTTTTTACCGTTCCACCCTTTAGCATTGGAAAAATTGCGGAAAATTCCATTAATTGATTGGATGGTTCGAAAACTTCAGGGTAGCTCCAAGATCTTTCAGAACAACATGGAAGTTTAAAGATCTTTTGTAGTTAGTTCCGATAGCTTTCAATATATTTTAGAAAAATTTCGTGAACTTCAGTGAAAATCAATAAGCTAGTTAAAACAGTTCCATTAACTTCTATAAATTGCAGGAAATTTAGTGAAGATATCAAAATTTTAGTTGAAATTGATCTTAAAGGTAGTCACGTAGCTTCGGGCAGTGCTGAAAACTAAGTACAGGTTCATGATTAGGAAAATTGCAGGAACTTCTGGTAAATTTTGAGCACTTTAGGGAAGTTCCATTAAATGCAGAAAAATTGTAAAAATATTCAATAAGTAAGGTTGGGAGGAAATGCTATACGAATATCAACATGAAGCTAGGCTAAAAACAATATTCTTTATATCAATAATATATACCATTCGAGCATATTTTAGAGTAAATTGTGTTAAAAGGAAGATAACAAATCAAACCCTTCTTCTGAGGATGTAATCTTTGCTATCAAATTCGTTCGAAGCATTTACCTTTGAGCGGCAGATGACGCGATTGTACCTGTCTCATAGCGTTTGTACGAGGGGGGCGACTCTATTTACGATGCAGGAAAAATTGTGTTTTGATGTGATTAGCTGCGCGCACGCTGAGTAGATAGAAAGAAGATTGATGATCATTCTGAAAATTTCCTGCAAAAAGATGATGCGCGATGCAAGTAGATGCGAGAAATGAAAGAAGATTTGTTCGAAGATTGGTTTGCTAGTGTGAGATTTGTTGAGCATCTATAATTGAGATTTAGATGTGTCGCCCCCCTCGCGTTTGTATGAGAAAATGGAAGAGTTGCCAGTCTTCTTGATTTGTTGTCTTCGATTAAAAGCAAAATTTCAAACCACTGCTTGAAGAATCTTTCAAGAGCAAATTTTCATTACGTTGAAAGTAACATTCGCACCGATCCGAGAAAAATAAAGTCTTGTTTTGATGACCGAAAACTTATTCCTATGTCCAATTAAACACGTACAATCTCATAGTAATAGTAATGTTTAACATACTAAGCAGGGTTTAAATCATACAAAGCAGTTCGCTAGCTTTCAAGCTAAAAAATACTGGTTTTGAGTCAAAAGTTACTATACGTAGTTAGGTGGCCCTTTAATATTACAAGTCAAAGTGTATTTGCCATGATATTCCGGAGAATTATCAATCACGTCTCCTTACGTGCAGTCCATTCATCATTTCAGGACCACCGAAATCATCTTAGCAACAAACAGTTCGATTTTTTTTTTTTTTTTTATATTAATTTATTTGTACAGGCTCAATCGAATAAACTTTACAAAGCCGAGTTATCATTTTCATTATACATGATTAATGTCTTAAATCTAGAGTTAAAGGAATTGAACCGATTACTCGCGGTCGTCTCGAGGTTAGTGGAGATTTACAATTTTTTGGATGGGGAAAGGGAGAAGGAGGTTTGAAATATGATTTATTATACAAATATTTAATTAATCCTAAAACATGAACTTATTTCTATTCATCTTGAAGACAAACATTAAAAAAAACCTACACGCACAATACACAAACTATACACAAGGTTAATCAAACTTACAATCTACGGTTAGTATTCTTAAAGTAAACATATATGAGTTTCATAAACTCCAGATCACGTCTAGCCAAATTATCCGGAACTGGAACATTAGGTTGTCTACCTCGAGCCCGAAGGGAATCGTACAACTCGGATCTGACTCCACGGTGCTCAGCACATGACCAAATAATGTGATCTGCGTCCTGGTAACCTTGTCCACATTCACAGAGATTGCTGTCTCCCAGCCCAACACGAAACAAGTGAGCGTTTAACGAATAGTGATTGGACATGAGGCGAGACATCAGACGAATGAAGTCTCGCCCCACATCCAACCCCTTGAACCAAGGACTCTTCGACACCTTAGGGATGATCGAGAATAGCCATCGTCCCAAACTTCCTTCACTCCATTTATTTTGCCAGCTGGTGAGCGACTGTTGACGATAAATGAAGAAAAATTCATTGTAGGCGATTTGTCGATCGTAAATATCGCCTTGCATAGCGCCCACCTTAGCAAGTGAGTCAGCCATCTCATTGCCCGGAATCGAGCAATGAGATGGGACCCATGCAAAGGTGATGACAAAAGATCTTAAAGATAAAGCACTTAGAAGCTCTCGTATTTTCATGAGAAAATACGAGGAGTGCTTTACCGGCCTCATAGAGCGAATAGCCTCGACAGAACTGAGACTATCCGTAAAAATAAAATAATGATCTGGTGCAAGTGCGGCGATCGTTTCTAGCGTATAGTGTATTGCCTCCAGTTCAGCAACATATACGGAACAAGGAGCTTGAAGCATTCGAGAGGCGCTATGAAATTCGTTAAAAATACCAAAACCAGCGGACGACTCTATTAGTGATCCATCTGTGAAGAACGATCTTGCGGAATCAACTTGGCCAAACTTTGCAGCGTAAATTGACGGAACAATCATGGAACGATGATGTTCTGGGATTCCACGAATCTCCCGCGTCATAGATAAATCAAAACTAACTGAATTGCCGAAGTCGGAGAAGCATACACGATGGGGATTATACTGTGAAGGGCTGACATCCTGAGTTATGTACACGTAGTACAATGACATAAAACGAGTTTGAGGGTTTAGCTCAAGAAGCTTCTCAAAGTTTTCGATTACCAGTGGGTTCATAACTTCACAACGGGTGAGGAGCCTAAGGGACAATTCCGAAAACCGATCCGATAGTGGCAACATGTCCGCCAACACTTCGAGACTCATCGTATGAGTCGAGTGCATGCATCCTAACGCGATACGAAGACAACGATACTGGATACGTTCCAGTTTGATGATGTGAGTTTTAGCCGCCGACTGGAAGCAAAAACTACCGTACTCTAAAACCGATAAAATCGTTGTCCGGTACAACGTTAGAAGATCTTGCGGATGAGCTCCCCACCACGTTCCGGTAATTGTTCGGAGAAAATTGATCCTTTGTTGGCATTTTCGTCTCAGATACTCAATGTGGGATCTCCAGGTGCATTTGGAATCGAACCAGACCCCAAGATATTTGAAAGACATGGAATGAGTGATCGGCTTACCCAAAAGTTGAAGCTTCGGTTGTGCTGGGCTATGCTTCCTAGAAAAAACGACCAACTCAGTTTTCTCCGTGGAGAATTCGATACCTAGCTGGATAGCCCAAGTAGACAAATTGTCTAAGGTATCCTGTAAGGGTCCTTGCAGGTTGACCCCTTTGGGCCCTGTCATAGACACTACGCCATCATCTGCAAGTTGTCTCAACGTGCAGTTGTCACTTAGACAATTGTCAATTTCTCTGACATAGAAATTGTACAAAAGGGGGCTTAAACATGAGCCCTGGGGGAGACCCATGTAACTAAATCGAGAAGCTGTAGAGTTTCCATGAGAAAAGCTCATATGTTTCTCTGACAGCAAATTGTACAAAAAGTTATTAATTAATGGGGAAAGGCCACAAGCGTGGAGTTTGTCTGAAAGGACTTCAACCGATACTGAATCAAAAGCCCCCTTGATATCCAAGAATACAGAAGCCATTTGCTCTTTTTTAGCAAAAGCCAACTGGATTTCTGTGGAAAGCAACGCGAGACAGTCGTTCGTTCCCTTACCCCTACGGAAACCAAATTGACTATCTGAGAGTAGGTGGTTAGTCTCAATCCATTTGTCGAGGCGAAAAAGGATCATTTTCTCCAACAATTTTCGAATGCACGATAACATCGCGATGGGACGATACGCGTTATGATCTGACGCGGGTTTTCCAGGCTTTTTAATGGCTATAACTCTCACTCGCCTCCAATCATCTGGAACAATATTGAACTCCAGGAACTGACAAAACAAGTTCATCATGCGCCTCTTAGCGACGTCTGGGAGGTTCTTCAACAAGTCGAACTTGATCCTATCAGCCCCCGGAGCCGAATTGCGACACGAAAGGAGCGCGAGTGAGAGCTCCAGCATTGAAAAAGGCTGGCTGATCTCGTCTACCGAATTCGTCGTTTCGCGAGGAATCATCTGTGCCAGCACGGAATCAGGACATACTTTTCGCGCGAACTTGAGAATCCACCGATCCGAGTACTCCTCGCTCTCGTTGTTCGAAGACCGGTTACGCATCCTTCGCGCCGTGTTCCAAAGCGTATTCATCGACGTTTCGCGCGATAAACCGTCCACGAATTGCCGCCAGTATCCGCGTTTCTTGGCTTTGATGAGGCTCTTGAGTTCGTGTTCAAGAGTCGAGTACGCTTCGAAATACTCGGGTGTTCCGTGTTTCCGGAAAAGCTTAAACGCGTCGGACTTTTTACGATAAACCTCAGTGCATTGCTGGTCCCACCAAGGGGTAGGAGGTTTCCTACGAAAAGACGTTCCTGGAACCGGCCGAGTTTGAGCTCGAAGCGTGCTGTCCAAGATCAGATTGGAGAGGAAGTTATATTCCTCCAACGGTGGAAGCTCTTCTACCGACGACACGGCTTCATCTATCGCGGTCTTGAACTTTGTCCAATCGATATTACGGGTGAGGTCGTACGCGACGTTAACGGATTCCGACGAATTGAACCCACTGGCAATCGAAATTTTGATCGGCAAGTGATCACTACCGTGGGGATCCTGGATCACATTCCACGTGCAATCCAACGATAATGAATTAGAGCAAAGTGTGAGGTCTAATCTACTTCTATTTGAGGATGGACCAGCCAGACGTGTTACTTCTCCATTGTTAAGAATTGTCATATTGAAGTTATCACAGAGGTCATATATCAAAGTAGAACGGTTGTCATCATACAGTTCCCCCCAGCCTGTACCGTGGGAATTAAAATCTCCCATAATCAACCGTGGAGTAGGAAGAACTGAACAAATATCTGAAAGTTGTTTTTGACTAATCGAAACTCGGGGAGGAATATACACAGAAGCAATACAAAGGCTCTTACCTTTAATAATAGCCTGACATGCGACAACTTCAATACCTGGAAATTGTGGAAGATTCACTCTATAGAAGGAATGGCACTTTTTGATCCCCAAAAGTACTCCTCCTCCACGCGAATCCTCACGATCCAGTCGAATAATGTTAAAATCATGAAAAGGAAGATCGATATCTGAAGAGAGCCAAGTTTCACACAGAGCAAATGCATCACAATCATTATTGTGAACCAAAAACTTAAACGATTCTATCTTAGGAATAAGACTTCGACAATTCCACTGTACAACAGTGATCAAATCCCCGACCTCGTTTGGAAAATTATCCATCGAAGGAAATGATTGCTGCAAGGAGGGGCCACTTCAATGTCAACTGCTTCAAGAGGGTTTTCACAGTAGGAAGCATTGCCAGAACAAAACAGTTCGATTTATTTACTTTGATAATGAGAAAGCGAAACGACGAACGTACACTTTTCACGGGTTATCAGGAGCATCGATTATCACTAATAGCTCGACTTTGTTTACATTTTTTATTTTCGACGTAATAAAAATTTGCTCTTGCTTTCTTATAATAGCAAAAGTCATAGCACAGACAAACAGACATGACACTATCGGGTTAAATTGAATTTTCAGGTGAATGATCCTCGCTACAAATGGCTTCTCATTGACGCGATAGTACCAAATGAGGCAGTTGTTATATATTCAAACTTGAACTCACTAAGTGCTCTGATGTTGTGGTACAGTTTTTTGCCAGATCAGCATCAATCAATTAGCGGTGCCGGTGGTGCAATAATAAGCGTGGCTCACCTAATACCCTGGGCTCAACCCCAATCGGCCCCGTCGGGATTTTCTGAGGCATAACATCTCTGATCACGCCGTCTTTCAGAAGGGAACTAAAGCCGTTGATCTTTGGTCCATGAGTTGATGGGTTGATAAGTAGGGTCCCGCTGTGGGAGCGGCCTCCTTGGCATCGGTAGCATTGGTACTCTGTTCGGAAAACAAGATCGACGGAAAACAAATCAAGGAAAAAAAAACCGCAATCAATTAAACAGATTATCGATAAGAATGTAATCAAATTTATTGTGCTACTAAAACGCAAATTGACTTAAAATCAAGCTCTATGATGTATACAAAAAAGGCCATTAAATTCGGAAGAAATTCAGCAAAAACGACAGAATAGTTCTGTGTCGTCCCGAGTCCTAAATCATCCACCAACCAACAAACAAAGCATGAACCGTTTATCGAATCAACTGGCAATCATCGATTTCCGTCTCAGGTCACCCGTCAAACCGTATGGCATCAGGCGTCCGTGTGTGTCATCACAGTCCCCATCGCATAGCTGGTCCTCGCTTTTCCTTCGAAGCGAGAAGAGAAAAACATCTTCATCATTATGGGAACGAACGATTTGCACCCCCTCGCTACCTCTGTCCTCTGGCGTGTGATGATAGGAGGATCCAGACCATGTAGGTTTAGGTTTCGGTTCACCGCAACCATATACTTCCTGGATATAGGCACCGCTCCAACCAGCCAGTCGCCTTTTCCGGTGTGCGGGGAAAAACAATCAACCAGAAATAATCTGCTCATTCCACTCAATCAATTCTCGGAACATTGATCGAATCGAGGGCAGAGAAAATCGGTGAAAAAATCAGTTCATTGATTTCGTCGCACCTGTCAATCTTTAACCTGAATACCTGAAACTGGAATGTTGTGAATATTCGTGACTTTTGAATCGTTCAACGATATTTTTTATAGTGCCATACCATCTGGTTTGACTGCATTTTTATCTATCTGATCGTTCGGTACCCTCGTCGTTCATGCGAAGCTCGTTGTACTGCATGGTGGAGTCTGAGTCTGATGAAGTTAATGCCTCACGTAGAATCCACCACGTTCATGCAAGTCATTGGTTCTTGTTTGTCCTGTAGTTGCTTGCGGAAACAGCCAACAATGGTGACCGGTTGCGAAAGGTGCCGAGACTGGACAGTACAGTTCTAACGTGTGTGGACCAGAACAAGACAAATGGATTCAACGAAAGCTCCTGAGGCCTTCATCGTATTTGTGTTTTCAGAATGGATTGAGTTATTTTTTTTAGATGCTGAATATTTCACTTCGGAAAATTTCTCGGTTTTCGTGAAATCGATGGATAAAATTGTGCTTGCTACACAACGTAGCAGTGTAAAAACGGTGCATGCTTAGAAAGCTCTCGATTAAAAAAGCCTGTACAAGTGTTCAAAGATCACTTAACAGCCAATAAAAAGAGGAAAACAATTTTAAACGATCTCACAGCTTCCAAATTTTTTTCGTTTTAATGTTCACAAACATGTGGACAGTACTGTGACATATTTCTATGATTGGTTAGCAGAAAATTATCTACGTGAACTGCAGGAAAAAATTAATTAAGCTAATTAGAGTAATTCACAACTTATTAGACTAGATAAGAAGGTCAATTAAATGCGATAAGTTTACCTGTGTTACTTACGATCAGAGTGCCTTCCATTCATTTGGGCTAAAAAATGTTTTATGAAATTATGAAATAAGAAGATATTATGATAATATTTTGTTTGTGTAAGTAACAAAAAAAGATAGTGAAGTTTGCGTTTGACACATAAAACCTGCCAATTTTGCTACATGAGCGATTTTTTCATTAACCTTATCCACTCTTCGCTCTGCACTCTTCAAAAAGAGGCGATCAGAAAATCGATCATTGAAACTCTGTCGAAGCTAAATGTGGGAAGCACATTTTTATTAATAGGATGAGTGAATAACAACGGGATTCACTTTGGAAAGTGACGCGATCTTTTAAAGCATGGTAAGCAACTGATGTAACTCTATCATCTCAGTAATGAAAAGGGGCCTGGATTCCAACCCATGATCTTCTGCTCAGTAAGCAAAAACGGTCACTCTTAGGCCACCGTTCCCCTAACATCACAACAAACTACGACCGACGAGCGTTCAAGCGCCTGGGTATAAGAAGCTATGCAAATGAATTGGCGTCACCGAAAGCAGATAACAATGTTTTCCAAATCGAATCAAGCGTTACGTACAACTGATCTAAACATAATGATTGTGTACGAAAAAAATGCAACACTTTCTTTTGTGTTTAACTTTTTATTTCATGGGTAAAAATTGATGAAATTTTGAGTAAAACTAATTTAGAGTCTAATGTTTACATGTGCAAAATCTCGCCACAATCTATCAAGTTATCAAGATAGCATCCAAGCAAGAAGTGCTTCGACAAATTATGGGAGTCGTCGTGGAAAATCCAGGCCAGTCTCATAGGTGGATCACGAAACAGTTCGGAATCGACAATTCGACCATGTCTCGTGTGGTAAAATCGTTCAAGAAGAGTCAGATGACTCAGCGGCGAGCTGGCAGTGGAAGAAAAGCAAATACGACAGACCCCGTGAACGCAAGGAAGGTGAGAGATTACTTCAACTGCAATCCGAACCTTTTGATTCGGGACGTCAATTCTTCGGTCTGGTTCGTTCAACAGACAATGAAGCAGGCCAGACTACATTTTTTTCAAGTTAAAGAAGGCGCCTAACCGAACCGGTATACAAAATACAGTGGCCAAATCCCGCACCAGGAAGCTGTACCAGGAGTGGTTGGTGCAGACGAAATGCATCGTAATGGACGACGAGACGTACATTAAAGCGGACGCCAAGCAGACCCCTGGCCTGAAGGTTTTCGTCGGCAAGTCCCACCTGGATGTTCCGGAGAAGTTCCGGAAAAAGAAGGTTGACAAATTTGCCAAGAAGTACTTAGTGTTACAGGTGATCTGTGGGTGCAGCAAATGTTGCAAGCCGTACATAACGACCGGCACCATCAACGGCCAAATATATAAAGAAGAATCCCACGAGGGTGACACTCTGTTTTGGCTGGATCTGGCATCGTGCCATTACGCGAAACCGGTGATGGAGGGGTACGAAGCCAACGATGTTGGTTTTTGTGCCGAAGGAGGCAAATCAGGCAAACTCGTCCGAACTTCGCCCAATAGAAAAATTCTGGGCGATTATGAAGGTCAAGCTCCGGAATACAGGAAAGGTCTTCAAAAACGACAAGGATTTGAAAAAAGAGTGGATGAAAGTGTGTAAGAGAGATGGTGCAAATGTTGCGCAGGTTTTGATGGGTAGCGTTAAGTCCAAGGTGCGGGCATTTAGCCTAGGAGAGGAGGTTGAATAAACCAACTTTGTAAAAAACATACGAAATTTGTGTTAATGTATTACCCAAAAATATCCGGCCTAAAATGTACCCGAGCAGACTCGTCAGTGATTTTCAGTGGAATATTAGTAACGACTTGCACGGTAGCGACCACTACTCGATCCATATACAGCTTTCCGTAGGTGCAGTCCCCCAACGACTCGAAGACCCAGGTGGCGTTACGAGGAAGCCGACTGGGACGCTTTCATGGAGAAAACCGACGCTCTCTTTCAGCAACGCGATCCGAACGATATCACCAGCTTCACCGAAGTACTCTACGAAGCTGCAACATTATCCATTTCAAGGACTGGTAACGTACCCCGGCGAAAAGCCCTACGTTGATGGAACGCGGATACCAAACGTGCGGTGGAAGTGCGACGCAAAGTATTACGCCGGCTTAAGCACCTCGCCTTAGATGATCCTGGTAGGGAGGAAGCGCTGAAGTGTTACCGAGAACGCCATCTCTCGTGCAGACAGGTGATCTGTGATGCAAAGCGATCTAGCTGGATGGGTTTCCTGGATTCAATCGAAGAATCCCAATCGTCAAGTGACCTGTGGAATCGCGTCAACGCTCTTAGTGGCAAGCGACGGTCTACTCCACCTACTATCCAAGCTCATGGCACCACGATCTCAGAACCGAAGAATATCGCCGACGAATTAGGGAACTATTTCGCCGGTTTGTCTGCTGTCAGTCGTTACGACAGCGAATTCATCCAGCGCGTAAACCCCTCCACAAGCAGCATTCGTGATTTTCGAATTCCTCCCGATTTTCCTTCCCTCCAAATCGACAAAGCTTTTTCTGATGGCAATAAACCGACCTCAAGCAGCCGTGAGATCGCCTTTTTATTAATTTATTTGATAAGGCTCAACCGAATTAACTTTACAGAGCCGAGGATTCTTGTTCACTATACAATACATCTTAAAATTATAGTCAAAAGGTACAACACAATAAACATTTTATCTTCCGCTATCCAATAAGCCTCCTCTACCAGAACGGGAGCAACTTCCAGTGGTTTACTTGTATGGCAGATTCTCCAACGAGGGTCAGAGTGCTTCCAGCAATGGACGCAAAACGTGGTCATCACTCACACATTCATCACGAAACGGTTGCTTTCCAAAGTCGACGTCGCATCGACTGAAAGAACTGCTGATGAAGAACAATGAGGAGGACCCAAGGGGTTCGTCACTCTACACAGTGTGCCAAAATCAAACTTGGGCACACCCGAGCGAAGTCATTGGTACTGTTTGGCACCCATGGTTACAATTTTTATGATCTTTAAAGTTACTGGCAACACTGAAATTATTTTCAAAATCTCTTCGTGAATCTCCACCAAGTCTCGCCATGGATTCTCAAAATCGCTACACCCGTGACGGCAGTCGCATCCACATTTCCTCCCAGACGAAAACAGCTGACAGCGGTATCTTGACCTGACCGAGGTTTCCGGCCATGGCTACACGGACTAGCGATGCAGCTCCCACGGCTGCGGCTGCTTCCAATGCTGCTGCTGGTCCGTCTTTTTTGGCGAATTTTAGAGGAGACGGACCAGCAGAAGGATCAGCAGCAGCAGCAGCATTGGAATCAGCCGTGGGAGTTGCATCGCTAATTCGTATAGCCGTGGTCGACGCTGGAAATCTCGGTCCGGTCTCGACAAGCGGTGCTTGAGATTTAATCGGAAAGTCAACAACCAAACAAAAATTATACCATCCGACCATTCGAACTGCTCGAATACATCCATGGTGGTGGCTGCTACACCAACCATTCCATCGTTCAACGTATAGTGTTGGAGGACCGTCTTGGCAAAATCTCAAATAGTTCATCAAATTATTTTTACTCTCTTGACTTTTTGCACTTCCAACTAACACAATAAGAAATTACCTATAATTACGGATTATAAAATTAACTACACAAAAAAAAAGGAAAATCCTTTCTGTTCTGAGAAAAACAAACTTCCGCTCTTTCAAAGCTAACGTGTTTTCGATGTTCTCGTTGCTCCACGCACCGTTCATCTTATTGGAGGAGGAGAAGCACAACTTCATAATGAACGGGAATTTTGTGCATTTGTAATCGACCGCGCTGTGGTTGCACTTCATGATGGCGTTCGCCAGGGTTGCTTGAGAACTCGACCAATCCGGTGGAGGAACTTTCCGATTTCAGCGGGAACATTCGCATTTGCGGCGGGTGGCAGTCCTTGGTGGTGAATGCAGTCAGCAGCAGATCCTCGGACGGCATACAGGTGGGGTATTGAAGAAGTGGAGATTTTTGCTGGCCTGGGAGGCGATTTTTCTTGGAGGTGCTGTAGACCTTGAAGCTGATCGAATTGTCTGGCAGGGTGAATGGGTTGGTGGACTCTGACAAGTAGTTCTGCTTGGAAAATGCAATTTGAATTTTGCTATCATCATTTCGATGTTGTTCAAGTGTTGGATGCTGCGTTCAACTGGTTCATCTACGATGGTTCACCCATCTGGACCATGGCGGTACTCTCGTTGGTCTTCAATTACTTTATCCTGACCGAGATCCTGACAATATTTCCATACAGGCAGAACAGATTGAACAGCTTATCGGTGTTGGCTGTGTTGTTATCGAGTCCGTAGACCATCATCACTGCGCCCTGTTGCTGTGCCGGTTGAATGAAGTTGACTGCTCCGTTTCGGGTCAGCGGTGCGTCCTTCATCTGTCCGACGTGTGTTCCACGCGGTGTTGGTTTCCAGTTTCTCGACGGATGATACTCGGGCGGTGCAAATCCGTTTCCTCCGCCGGTTCCCAGAAGGGCTGGTTGACTAATGATTGACGTTCGTTGTGCGGGGTCGGCCTTCCGCCGAAGATGGAAGGATCGTGTAGCACCGGAGCTCGTCCGTTGCAGGCATCCTTGGAGACGGATGCATCCAGTGTATAGTCCCAACGGGAGTCCGTGTCGTTTTTGAAAACATTGAAAAACAAAACAAAAACAAGAGCTGTTAAAATACCGGGTTGCCAAGCAAGGCATTATTCACAAGCAAATAAAAGTCAGTTCAATGACTTCTTGGCACTGCCCGTACAGCTGGGGCACACTGAGGTTACACTGAGAAAAATGTTGGCGCAAAATAAGTGTGTAGAGTGACCACCCCTTGGGAGGACCACACAATGGTTGCTGCCGAGTAAACAGACGATCGCGTGACACACATTGAGAGTGGTCTGCTTCTGTCGACAGCCGAGTGAACACTGCCCGGGCTGTTATTGACAGTCGACTTTTCTACGGCCTCGAAATTACACCGAGAAGCTCAACCGCATCCTGGCTCCGGCCTCCTCCCTTCCACGCCTGCAGACGCCACATGTGTGGAAATCGGAATACTCCCTTTCCGCTATCCTGTCGTTACGAGTATCGATCCATGTCCATGTTGAACGGGGGGTGCGAGACTTTGGGACCCAGGCTTATCAGCACCTGTACTTCTTCTGGAACATCTATGGACGTTGCATTAAGGATGGCTTTCGCGTTCATTGTCGGTGTTAACCTGTCCATCTGGCCCGACCTATCCAGTAGGCGTTGAAACTTGGCATTCGTCCTTGTTTCTTGTAACGCCGTGCGAGCATCGTAGGACTGGTTTTGGGTCTCTATGAACTTACCGTATGCGTGATAATATTTGCACCATCGTACAAATAAGGTTCCCGTTTCACCTGTGCATACAATGCCTTGGTTTTCTTTGCATGCACGTAACCTATAGCTCATACCGTAGTAGGCTGTGTATAAAAGAAAATGATTTACTTAGTTTGACAGTTGCACCATGACGAAGTGGCAGCGTATTCGTGATTTGTCGCACGCGCAAATGTCGCAAAAAGACATTTCAATCGCCGTGGGAGTGTCCCGGTGGACCGTCAAAAGGGTTTTAGACCGAGAAAAGAAAGGACAACTATCCGTCGTCCGAGGTCAGCTCTGGTTCCGAGGGTTATCGCTGCTATCAGAAGAAAGATTCAGGTGAATCCAGTGCGTTCAATAAGGAAAATGGCAAAGGAACACGGGATCAGTGACTTTACGCCACGGAAGATCGTAAAGGAAGATTGCGGGGCGAAGTCGAGGGCACGAAAAAAAAAAACTCTCATGATTACCAACCGCATCCGGGAGCTACGAGTCGAACGATGCAAGAAAATCTTGAACTTCCTTAAGTGAAAAAATCCGGTAATCCTGTTCACCGACGAGTGTTTACCGTCTATCCCGTATCAAATTCCAGACCGGTATATTAGTTCTCTTCCGATGGCAAAAAAATGGACCCGGTGTTCATTCCAGAAGGTGACAAGGTCAAAACGGAGGTCTACATCGGGATTTTAAGTAAGTATGTTCTTCCGTGGATCAAAGAACAGTACGGTCCGAAGCCAAATGTTGTATTTCAACAAGATGGGGCTCCATGCCACACCTCGAACCGCACTCAGAAGTGGTTGCAGGAACATTTTTCGTTCTGGGCGAAGGATATGAGCTGTTGCAGGTTAAAAACTTATCTTTTGAACTCGCTAGACTGTATAGTGGAAACACGTACAAATTTCATACGAATCTGGAAAGGTGATGCCAGTCAGTTGGAAGTTGGCTTGGTTTCGGGTAAAGCAGCTGAAAATCGCCAAAAATATTCCAAATACTCTAACATAAATTGAACACGCCAAAATGCCCTTCAAACGTGGAAAAAGTCTTAAAACGTCAAATGAGTCCAGAAAACTACTGGCTTAAAAATATCCACAATGGGCTTCAAAACGCAAAAATGATCTTTAAATTCCAAACGCTCTAAGAAAGTTAAAATTTTTATGAAAACAAAACAAAAATTATCTCTTTAACTCTATAGACCAAGCGCACCAACAGTTGCATGAGTTCTTGTTTGCAATGTTTGCAAATTGAAAATCTGGTTCTTGAATTTTGAATAAACTTTTTAACCTCCTTATTTTCTATAATGAATTGGAATCGTACAAAAGCATGTATGAAATCTAAAACATTCTGCCCTATAATTGTTTAAACATCCAATGGAATTAACTCTGTCTTCACTGTCTGCATACAAACAAAATCACAAGGCATGCCACAATATGTAAGCAACTCGTTCATGCAGACGTAAATGTCTGTCATTATCTTTCACCATGGATCAAAGCATAGACATAGTAGTAAAAGACATCATTTTCTTGCAACAGCTTTGTCGCACTGTAATCAACATGAAAGCATCTCTTCATCCTGGAATCGATTACTCCATTTGAAGCAGCATTTTAAGTAATTGTCCAATTATTTCTCGGCTGACAAGACGGACAACAGTCAGGATCTCATGGCTTCATCAATTGAGATTGCATTTTTCGATTGAGATTCAAATGCAGGTACCCGGTGTACCCAAATATCCCACTCAGCAAACTATCGGTGAAAGCACAGGGTCTCGCTCGAAAACAATGACAGTTCATTTGCGTTATGAAGCTCGCAGAAAACTCATTTCTATCGGACTACAGCTACATATATATACTGTCAGCAACTGCAACCAATTCCAAACAATGCACTTTTTAGACAAATCCCTTCCCCAAGCAGCAGCAGAACTAGCAGCCACAACAACGGAACTCCACAAGGAACGGTGACCAGGTTGGATGCTGCACTCCTTTTTTAACCGAATCGATTGGCCACTAGCTGGCATAGCGAGGGCGAGAAGTAGGGTGTACGATGGCTATCTTTGGACGGTCCAGTTTCAACGCCAATGCCAACCGACGAAGAAAATGGAAGAGTAGAAGAAGAATAGCGTACCGTTCAGTTTGAGAGCGGCGAGTGGGGAAACGAGCACGGGAGGGGAGCTGTCGGGCCCCAGACGACGGTCAAGCGGAATCACTTCAGAGGGTAGGTCTGTTCGCCGATGGTCTAGTGCGGTCTTCAATGAAACTGAAATTTGAAATACAAATCGAATAAAGTGAAATATTTCAGTAAAGGTAAGAAAATTTTCTTTCGATCAACTGAACATCAATTGCCAGTTAGATTAGTAGTATTGCTGTTAATTAAAAGATTGCTTATTTTTTATAATTTGCGTTTTTCAAAGAAAAATTCATGTTTTTAACAATGTAAATAAAAATGTTTGTAGTGGATGTACCACTAATCTCACTAAAAAATAATGTCAAAGTAAATTTTATCACCTTTGATTTGGCGTTAAAATAATTAATATAACTTAATTACAACCGATATTTGTAGATATTTGAATTTTAGTAAACTTAGTGAAACTTTAAAGTGATTTTAGAGGGGAAATGACCATCAGCGTATAAAGTTCAAATATGCTTTAAACTAGCGTTATTGATACAGTATTGGGCTTATTTGGTTGCAGAGCCTAGGGCTAAAAGTCTCTTTAATAAAGAAACAAAAAAAAAATATTTGGTTGCGTTTATTAAAAGTAAGAGCTATTTGAGAAAAACGCCTTTTCCTTGAAAAACCTTAATCCTTGAAATATAATGAACTTAGCTTTTTGAAATTTTGCCATTTTTAGTCATACTAAAGATCATTCATAAATATTCAAGGGTGTAGCCAGGTTTCGAGCTAGGAAGGGGCGAAAAAAATTACTATGGAAAATTGGGCCGAATGCCATTTTACCGAAAGCCGTTGTGTCGCTGAGTTTAGGACCCCCCCTCCCCCCCCCCCCTAGGGCAGTCGTGCATTTTACTAAAATAAATCTAACTTCATACAGGTTATTCAAATAAAGTTCAAAACTAAAACTATAAATCAATAAACATCTGTTTAACCACCACCCAAACTTTAAAAAATCTATTCACAATGTTTGAAAAAATGTTGCACTAGGGTATACGCTCAATTTTGCGATACAGTGCACAGTGGCCCAGAATGCAGATTTAGGTGGAATGATATGTTTTGAGCCTACAATTGAATCTTTAGACTAAAAGTCTCTTCTACAAAGTTGTTCCTTATAGTTAGATCCTCATTTTTATGACAATGAATTCTAGGGTGGTTCTTATTATCATTAAAATCAAAAATCTAACTTTTTTGTTTAAATAAATTAGGGTATACATTTTGGGACAAAGTTATAGCTGAGCTAATTTCAAGCAACTTTGTTCACAACAACTTTTTTGTATCTCTTAAATTGGCCGATTTAGAGCTATTTTCTTGAATTGAGTTGGGGTGGCGCTAAAAAAAACAGTTATTTTGCTCTAGTTTTCTTATTTCAAATTTCTCAGCAAATATGTCTTCAAATGACTTTTAGATCTTTAGAAGGCGCAAATTTTTGTTACAGAAAGCTTATCATAACTTTCGCCTATCAAGAGTTAATGACGTTTTTATACTAAAAATATGCACTTTTTAAATGTTAATATATCTGGTTGGGGAAACAAAAAAAAGTTTTTTACGGAATTTGAAAGGACGTATGTTATTCTGAATAATATGAAAAAATTGGAGGTATGTTATTTTTTAAACTCGTATAAAATCAATTTGAAATTATTCATATTTTTTACTAAATTTGGGTATATCTTTTTTATTAGAAGAGATACAGACAACAAATTGTGCTATAAAACATTCACCTTAAAGAGTTTTAAAAGTCTTAAGAAGATGAAATTTGTTGTCTGTAGGTCTTCTAATGAAAAAGATATACCCAAATATAGTAAAAAAATGAATAAATTCGAATTGATTTTATACGAGTTTAAAAAATAACGTACCTCCAATTTTTTCATATTATTCAGAATAACATACGCCCTTTCAAATGCCGTATAAAAACTTTTTTTTTGTTGGCCTCAACCAGAAATATTACCATTTGAAAAATGCAAATTTTTAGTACATAAACGTCAATAACTCTTGATCGGCGAAAGGTATTGACAAGCTTTTTGCAGCAAAAATTTGCGCCTTCTAAAGATCTAAAAGTCATTTCAAGACACCTTTGCGGAAAAATTCGAAATAAGAAAACTAGAGCAAAATAACTGTTTTTTTTAGCGCCACCCTTACTCAATTCAAGAAAATAGCTCTAAATCGGCCAATTTAAGAAATACAAAAAAGTTGTTTTCAACAAAGTTGCTTGAAATTAGCTCAGCTATAACTTTGTCGAAAAATGTATACCTTAATTTATTCAAACAAAAAAGTTAGATTTGTGATTTTAATGATAATAAGAACCACCCTAGAGTTCATTGTCATAAAAATGAGGGTCTAACTATAAGAAACAACTTTGTAGAAGAGAATTTTAGCCTAAAGTTTCAATTTCAGGCTCAAAACATATCATTCCACCTAAATCTGCATTCTGGACCACTGTGCAGTGTATATGTAACATCTTAAAACTTTAATCGTTATGTACAATACAAAAAACACTTTATCTTCGGCTATACAGACGATCTGTTTATACGCATCGAGAGATATGTCTGCTCGTTTCGACAGCTTAGAGAACCCTGTACAGTTGTTATGTGAGAGCTTTCTTTGTCCGTACCATTTCTGCATTCGTTTTTTGTATACTGCCCAGTGGAGTTACGAATATTTTAGATTTCTTTGAAGCATATGAAAAATGCAAACTTGGATGCTTAGAAATTAACAGAAATCGTAGAACAACAACTTTTAGTCATATATTGAAACTTGCCGGCGCCGGTGGTGTAGTGGTAAGCGTGACTGCTTTCTAACACCCCGATGGGTCTGGGTTCAATCCCAGCCGAGGTCGGTGGGATTTTTCTGAGGCATACAAATCTCTGGTCACGTCTTCCTTAGGAAGGGAAGTAAAGCCGTTGGTCCCGGCCCATGTGTGTTGAATTGAATGGGTGCGATATCCTACGCAGATGTGGAAGCTGCCTTCCTGCACATTCGATTGCCGTCAATAGATGGCAATCCATGTCCGTCGGTGATTGGCACTAGATTGCGGAACAGAGACCGACGTTAAATAAAGGAAAAAAAATATATATTGAAACTTTTCGATGTTACACAGTTGTATGCGTGATGCCCAGTTGTCTTCCGATCCATCTCATGGTCGCAGTCGGATTTTCCATGACGGCGCGTAAAATTCTTCGGCGATTTTCTTCTTGTTTCGATCACATCTCAATAACCACTGAACCGATTGTTATGAAATTTTGCACATGTAAACAATTCACTCCAAACTAGTTATACCCAGATTTTCATCAATTTTTACCCACGGATAAAAAAGTTACACACGGATAAAAATGGTGCATTTTTTTTCGAGTACAAGCCTTACGTAATTTGGAACAGGTGAAGGTCAATCCAAGTTTCCTGTCAGCAGTTCTCCGCAGTTCCAGCTTAGCACTGATGCTATTCGGATCATCATCGCAACGTTATTTCTGCAGAAGGCTACCATTGATAATATGCTGTGTATTCCCGTCAATCTAATTTGACGACTTTCAGTGCTTTGTAAACCGCATTCACTTCGCTCCTCTCAGTCGGCTGCTCCAACATTGTTGACCGATTTTGTCGGAGCTGCCCTTCCAGAATGTTCTTGAATTGGATTCCTTTTCTCTTCCATCGACAGCATTGCTAGAATTATTACTCGGTTATCGTTTGGCATTTCCTTGTGAATCTGCGTTTGAAAGTCCCACTCGATTATGTTTTTCTCTATTTCTAGGCGGATCTATCTCTTCAGTTTTATTTGTAAACAGGAGAAGGTTTTGTGATACACCTCATTGACACGAAAACGCATCAATATATGCTTATTAGACTGATGCAAAATTTGAAAATTTCGCTGCACAGTGCTCAAACGGTTTCAAATCAGGTCCTGATTAGCCTCCCAAAATTTAAACTCATTTGGTAAGAAACTGACTTGGCACAAACTATTCAAAGTTTGTATGGAAATTACGATGGGAAAACCAAACTTTTTGTTCAATGTCTTATACTCATTTTCCATGTTACTTTTTCGAAAATTTCTATTACTATTCTTACGGGAAATTTTCTAAGCTACAACTTTGCGCAATATCATTTTTAAGCCAAATGTCAGATTAAATTGTTATTAATTGTTTAAGAGATTGATAATCTTATTGCATGATCAAGCAGCTGTTCTGTGGGCAACACTGTATTCTGCAGTGTGACATAGTAGCCATGATATTTGTGCTCTATTCTTCGCATCAGAAACACCAATGTTGCCTGCTGAACAGTTGAATGAGCATAATCATAAGACATCAGTGACTTGAATCATTAATAACTTTTGTTCCTTACATTTGATTGAAAATTGGTTTTCAACAAAGTTGTAGCTGGGGAAATTAACTAAAATTACTGCTATTATTTTTAAAAGCATAGTGCATATGTGAATTGTTAGATAGATATGAACAAAAAAATATGTTTTCCCATAGTAATTCACATATAAACTTGTAATGGTTTGTGGCATGTCAGTTTTGTCTAAAGTAGTACAATTTTTGGGAGGCTAAGTAGGACCCAATTTGGAACCGTTTAAGCACTGTGGAGCGAAAATTTCAAATTTTGCATCAGTTTAATGCTTATTGATCCCGTTTAAAACCGAACGGTTTTAATTGCTTTTATAAAGAAAAAAAACACCTCTAATGAGTATTTTGTCATGATATCAATAAAACAAATCTAGATAGAGCTGGAATTCTCGAAAGTCATGGCTCTCGCTGGCAAATCAACATCCCCATCGAGTAAGGGAAGACTTACCCTGCCCGATGGATACGTTGGTTAGTGTAGGCGTGCCTTGAATTCGTAGAAATCAACGAGAGAAGTAATTGTTTACAAAGGCAATTAAGCCCTTATTCCAGCTCTATCTAGAAATACCAATTGATTTACTGATCAAATTTATAAAGGGATAGAGTGCTGCATTAAATTTATGTTTAAAACCAGACACTTTCTGATTTTCTCGTCAGACTTTAAAAGGTTTTCAAATCAGCATAAAGTTGAACTACTAATCAAGAATGTTTTGTTTTCAGTCCACATCGTGCTCTCTTGCCGTGCGGATCTATTTGATTTTTGCTTAAGGAAGTGTTACTACTACCTAAAGCTACAACAAATTTAAACAGCACTTTTCAGTGCTCAACCTGTAAAAATTGTTCTACCTTGTTCAACTCTTATTCCTCTTCGACCCTTCTTTGGACCCTACCCGAGGTAATCCTTCTTGGATATCGATTTGGAAAATTCCTCTTCGATCCTTCAGATTCTTATAGTAATCTGCTTGGAAGTCGATTTGGATAAAAAATTTACTGCCGCCATGGCGCCTAAACGCAAAAAAAAAGGGGCAAACTCTTGACCCCCCCTTCTGAAGAAATTAATTTGAGTAATCAATTTGATTTGCTCACGGATGATGAGAATGATCCATCATCCAAGAAAAATTCTAGTAAACTTTCCCGGCTTAATGCCAAGAAGGAAAAGATTCCCCTATTGTGATAACCACTTCCGATTTCCATGCTCTTCGCATGGAACTTTTGAATTTCGTGAAAGTTAAGTTTTCACTACAAATTGGACGTCGGGGTGAATGCCGTGTAATGGCTGAAACCTTAGACGGATTTGAATGTTTTCTCAAGTATCTTACTGAGAAGAAGCACACATTTTTTACTTACGACACCAAAACTGAACGTGTGTTCAAGGTTGTCATGAAAGGACTGCCCAGTGGTGAATCCCTGGATCAGATCAAAGATGAACTGGCAAAATTACTTGGAGTTGTGCCACTCCAAGTAATCAAAATGAAAATGAAATCTTGTCCTGGCGATTCGCACAACGGGATTGCTGATGATTTTTATAGTTCACTTCAAGTCTAGTGAACTAAACAACCTTAAGGCCTTAGAAAAAGCTAGCCTTATGCTCCATGTCCGAGTGAAGTGGGAACACTTCAGGAAGACTGGAGGAAATTTCCAAAACCTCACTCAGTGCCGTAAGTGCCAGGGATGGGGTCACGGAACTAAAAATTGCTATATGCCAGCTAAATGCATGAATTGTGGTGATTCCTCTCACGCAAAGGACGACTGTCCTGTGAAGGAAGATCCTAAGAAATTTAAATGTTCAAATTGTGATGAAAACCACAAATCCAATTTTTGGGAATGTAAGACTCGCAAAGCGATCCTACAATCTCGTTCTAACCGACAGGTAGGAAACGCTCCACGTTTCCGAACAGGTACAAATTCCTCTGCTGTTAACAAGGGATTTCGAGGAACAAATTCTACATTCGTACCCGTAGGTACAAATATCACCCCTGCTTCAAATGTTTCATGTGTACCTACTCCCCACGCTGCTAACAATGTTCAGCGAGTTAATGGAGCTACCTATGCTGCTATTGCAACGGGTAGAAATCAAAATACTAACCAACGTTCTAACGGAAATTTTGACAATTTTGACTTGGGACTGCCCCTAAAATGGAATTTTTACAGAATTCATTAATTGACATGATTTCTGATATGCTTAAATCTAACTCCATGTTTGGTGCTATTCAAAATGGAGTAAAATTTGCTAATAATATTGTCATGACTTTAAAATTCAGTAATGGATTTTAAAGCATTAAATATTGTAAATTGGAATGCTCGATCTCTTAAAGATAATGAAGACGAGCTATTTAACTTTTTGAGAGTTCATAACGTGCATATTGCCGTTATAACTGAAACGTTCCTTAAACCTGACCATAAGGTTAAGAAGGACTCAAATTATCTAATTTATAGAAATGATCGTCTTGATGGACCCTGTGGTGGCGTTGACGAATAAAACATAAAATTATTTCTTCATTTGAAACCAAAGTTTTTGAAACTTTGGGAGTTTCTGTTGAAACAAAATTTGGACAACTTACGTTTATAGCTGCCTATTTGCCATTCCAATGCGTAGGCCAGCAAAAGAATTTTCTCAAGGGTGACCTCCAGAAACTTACCCGTCATAGGTCTAAATTCTTCATTTTTGGTGATTTTAATGCAATACACCACTCATGGAATAATGCTAGAAGCAATTCCAATGGTAATATTCTGTTTGATGATTGTTCTGCAGGTTATTACACTATTCAATATCCAAACAGTCCAACATGCTTTTCTTCTGCAAGAAATCCCTCCACTATTGATTTGGTCTTAACTGATTCATGTCAACTTTGTAGCCAATTGTTTACCCATGCTGACTTCGGTTCTGATCACCTTCCAGTAACTTTTGAAATATCCCAAGAAACAATTTGTAATCCCAACAGCTCTATTTTCAATTACCATAGAGCTGATTGGGAGCAATATCGAACATTTATGGAATATAACTTCGATCCAAACATTCCTTTGCAAACCAAAGATGAAATTAATTATGCTCTTGAATCTCTGACTACTTCTATAGTTGAAGCAAGAGCTGCCTCAGTACCAAAATGCGAGGTTAAATTCGATTCAATTATAATAGACGACGATCTTTAGCTCTTGATCCGTCTTAAAAATGTCCGTAGGAGACAATATCAAAGAACACGCGATCCTGCTATGAAAGTTATCTGGCAGGATTTGCAAAATCAATTTAGAAAGCGATTCTCTGCCCTGAGCAACAAAGCTTTTGAAAATAATGTTTCTAAATTAGACCCGAGTTCCAAACCCTTTTGGAAACTCACAAAAATTTTGAAAAAACCTCAAAAGCCTATTCCAGCGCTTAAAGAAGGTGGTAAAATTTTGATCACAAATTTGTAAAAATCTCAGAAACTTGCTGAGCAATTCGAGAGTTCCCATTATTTCAGTTTGGGTCTTACTAGTCCTATTGAGAATCAGGTTGCTCGGGATTTTCTGAATATTTTCTCTCGGGAAAATATTTTTGATGATTCCTGGGGGACTGATTTGGACGAAGTAAGGTCTATAACTAAAAAGTTTCAAAATATGAAAGCTCCAGGTGATGATGGAATTTTCTATATCCTCTTCAAAAAACTCCCAGAGAGTACCTTGTCTTTCTTGGTAAAATTATTTAACAGATGTTTTCACTTGGCATACTTTCCTGATAAATGGAAAAATGCAAAAGTTGTTCCAATTTTGAAACCAGATAAAAATCCAGCTGAAGCTTCTAGCTACCGTCCAATAAGTTTGCTTTCTTCAATAAGTAAACTTTTTGAAAAGATAATTTTAAATAGAATGATGCTTCACATCAATACAAACTCAATTTTTGCAGATGAGCAGTTTGGATTTCGCCATGGGCATTCAACTACTCGTTAACTCTTAAGAGTTACCAATTTAATTCGTTCAAACAAATCTGAAGGCCACTCAACTGGAGTTGCTCTTCTAGACATAGAAAAAGCATTCGACAGTGTTTTGCATGAAGGTTAGATTGCTAAATTTGAAAAAGTTTAATATTCCACTCTATATTATGAAATTATTTCAAAACTATTTAACTGACAGAACTCTGCAAGTATATTATCAAAATTCCAAATCCAATCGACTACCTGTTTGTGCAGGAGTTCCTCAGGGTAGCATTCTTGGGCCTATATTGTATAACATTTTCACTTCGGACCTCCCTGATTTGCCTCAGGGTTGCCACAAATCTTTGTTTGCTGATGACACAGGCATTTCCGCTAAAGGAAGAAGTCTTCGTGTTATTTGCAGCAGACTGCAGAAAAGTTTAGATATTTTCTCTTCTTATTAAAAAAAAATGGAAGATTTCTCCCAACGCTTCCAAAACTCAACTTATAATATTTCCACACAAGCCTAGAGCTTCGTTTTTGAAACCTAGTAGTAGTCACATAGTCACTATGAACGGAGTTCCAATTTCCTGGTTAAACCAAGTGAAATATCTTGGATTAATACTTGACCAAAAATTAACTTTTAAAGATCACATTGAAGGCATTCAAGCCAAATGTAACAAATATATAAAATGTTTGTATCCTCTTATAAACAGGAAATCCAAACTTTGCCTGACAAATAAACTTCTAATATTTAAACAAGTTTTTAGACCGGCCATGCTTTACGCTGTGCCAATATGGTCTAGTTGTTGCACTACCAGGAAAAAAGCACTTCAAAGGATTCAGAACAAAGTTCTGAAGATGATTTTGAAGTTGCCTCCCTGGTACATAGAATTTCGAATGTTGAGACTTTAGAGCGAATGTCCAACAAAATAAATAATAATTTCAGGCAAAAATCGTTGCAATCCTCAATTGCAACGATTAATTCCCTTTATACTTAGGTAATATTTAGTTTTAGTTTTTTAGTTTTAAGTTTGCAATTGTTATACTGACATACCGGTTTAAAAAAAACCTGTTTAAAATACTGAATTGCCAAGACAGAAACAATGTAAAAATACTTAGATATATATCATAACAATTAAGGCTGGTAAGTTACTGTAGTAACTGGAGCACCTAGGTTAAAATGAAATGTAATTTATTTTGAATTTGAAACAAATAAAGAGTTCAAAAAAAAAAGAATGTTTTTCACTGTTTAATGCTGTATTTAAACTAAAAATTGCTTATTGCCGTTATAAAACCACAATAGATCAGAGTAGCCAAAAGGCTGGTAAATTGTTACTTGGGGTAGAGGTGAAGTAACGGTTCTGTGCATTGATTTTCTAAAACATGTCAGATAGGACATTTTGAAAACAGATTTTCATTATTCAAAATGGCCGAATTTAAGCACAAATGTGCATGATTTGCACATAACAAACAAATAGGCCAAATTCCGAGTAACTCGGCGAAGTTCAAGTAAAAATTTAAATTTTTGATTGCTATTTGGCCTGGAGCTGTTTATTTAGAAACTTATATGATTAACAATGTATAGGTTTATGATATATACAATTTAATTAACGATGTAATATAACTAGCATTATAACAATTTGGAACGTTGTACATGGAATCCATTGTGAACAGATGATATTCCAAACATTAAAAAAATTGTACAATTTTATTTCAAGATATGCAGAACCATGGTTCTAATCTTGAATTAAAATTGAATGCCAACCATCAGTGTTTTCTTCTTCGTCTGAATGGTTTACTTTCAGATACGAAATTTGGGTTTCAGAGGGGCAAAGGAACGAATGACTTCCTTGCTATGCTTTCTACCGAAATTCAACTGACCTACCCAAGTAACCATAGGCACTTTAATTCGTTTTTTTGGCTATATACAGCTGAAAAACGGCTATACCAGTGTTTGCAAGTTCTGATAAGGCCCGTATATAGCCAAAAAGGCGAAATAACGTGTCTACGGTTACTTGGGTATGCTCGAAAACAGCAAATGCGTTCAGTTTTCTTGGATATTAAGGGGGCTTTTGATTCCGTTTGTATCGATATCCTTTCGATAAATCAGCGAACTGTTTACCGAACGTTCAGCTGTTGAGATTTCAGTACAGATTTACAGATTTCGGTGAAAAATCTTAGAGTACTAAACAGCCCTCTTCTTTAAAAATTTTATGTAAAAGATGTTGACGATTGTCTTGATGAAAATTGCTCGCTAAGGCAGCTTGCAGATGACGGCGTTGTGTCCGTTATTGGGACAAGTGCACCGGACTTGCAAGGAACATTGCTAGATACCTTGGACAATTTGTCTACTTCGACTATGACGCTGGGTATCGAATTCTCTCCGGAGAAAACTTAATTAGTTCTTTTTTCTACACAGCAAAAAAATAATTTTGATATCACGTCAAAGTGGATGCACTACAATCATGTCGAAAATATGGTGTAATATTACTTGCTAAAAAGGACAAAATTATCATTATTACAATGCATGAACTGACATTACGCTGCTTTTACTGCATTTGTTTATTTATGTGGTCATAAAAATTACATGAAATTTTCGACATGATTGTAGTGCATCCACTTTGATGTGATATCAAAATTAATTTTTTGCTGTGTAGGAATCATCATCTTGCGCAGTTACAGCTTCAACTAAAGGGTAGAACAATCACTCAAAGTATATCTTTCATGTATTTAGGTGTCTGGTTCGATTCCAAATGTACATGGGGAAAACATTTTGCGTATCTGAAACAAAAATTCCAGAAAAAAGATTAATTTTCTACGTACAATTACCGGAACTTGGTGGAGAGTCCACCCGGAAGATCTGATCAGGTTGTACCGAACAACCACCTTTCGGTTTTAGAGTACGGCAGCTGTTGCTTCCAATCCGCAGCAAAAACACACATCCTTAAGCTGCAACGGATTCAATACCGTTGCCTTCGTATTGCGCTAGGCTGTATGCACTTGACTCATACAATGAGTCTTGAGGTACTCGCAGGTGTCCTTCCTCTAACAGACCATTTCGTTAAGGTGATACTCTAAGGAAGCCTTAGCGTGAAACTTTAAAGGCACAAATGTCAGTTTCCTCAAAACATACAAATTTGAAATTGCTACTCCTTGTTTGCTGGGCTACTACAAACAGAGAGTAGCAATTTCAAAATTGTATGTTTTGTGGAAGCTGACATTTGTGCCTTTGAAGTTTCACACTAAGGCTTCCTTAGAGTATCACCTTAAGCTGTCTTTCCGGTTTCTCATCCGTTGTGATGTAATGAATCCATTGGTAATAGAAAACTTTGAGAAGCTGCTCGACCGAAATCCTCAAACAAGATTCATGAGTTTGTACTATGAGTACATGACGCTTGAGGTTGGTCCTTCTTCATTAATCTACAATCGTGATTGCTTTCAAGCCTTCTATAGTTCCTCTGTGTGACCATGATGCAAGAAATCCATGGAATACCAGATCACCATCGGTCGATGTTTGTTCCCTCAATTTTTGCAATCAAGTACCACCATGTAAGTAACCATAAAAGTTTTTTTCACAAATGGGTCAACCATAAATGCTTCCACTTGGTTTGGTAAATTTAATCAATTTCATAGCGCCTCCTATAAGGGCCCATGTATTAATTATGTCGCGCTAAATCGAGGAGAAATTTACTCCCCCCCCCTATCGTGACGTTTTCCCCATACCTAATGCATTGCTTGTCACAAAATCTTAGACCCCCCCCCCCTAGAGCGTGACATAATATATGCATCAACCCTAAACTGCAGAAACCCTGCTCCGTATACGTTGCGGAACTCGCAGCCATATTTTACGCAGTAGAGCGAATTGCCTCACTACCTTCTGACCATTATTTCATTTTTACGGATAGTCTTAGCTCATTGGAGGCTATTCGTTCAATGAGGCCGATGAAGCACTCATCGTATTTCCTGCCTGAAATACGATCTAAACTGAGTGCTTTATCCAACTGCTCCTATACTATCACCTTAGCTAGGGTCCCATCTCATTGCTCAATTCCGGGTAATGAGAAAGCGGACTCATTGGCTAAGGTGGGCGCTATGGAAGGCGATATTTTTGAGCGACAAATCACCTTCAACGTTCTCATAAGTTGGCAACAAAAATGAAATGACGGTGATTTGGGAAGATGGTTACATTCTATTCTCCTACAGGTATCGGACAAACCATGGGTTGTACAAGAGCCGTGACTTTGCTTTATGGCAAGGCTTATGTCCAATCACTGTTCGTTAGACTCGCTTTTTCTATCGAATTGGGCTCTCAGGCAGCAATTTATGAGCGTGTGGCTGTGGTTGTCACAATATCGAGCTAAAGCTCTACAGTAAAAGTATGGACGTCTGTCGAAAGTTGTTCCAATCGAACCGTCAAAATGCTCCGCTTTGCTCGATTAGAACAGCTTTTTTTTCAGTTTTGTGGTGACAGTCGTCCATACTTTCACTGTATACAGGGCTTTATATCGAGCATGTTGTTTGGTCATGTACCTTACACCGTGTTGCCAGATCTGAGTTATTCACATCCCTCAGGGCCCGAGGAAAACAACCCGCGATACCCGTTAGAGATGTCTTGGCGAGCCGAGATCTCGACTATTTGAGTTTAATTTTTGTGTTTTCTTGTGTTCCCCCAAGTTGTTAGCTGCCCATCGGTGTACCCCATGCTTGTCTTTTTCATCAGTATGTCGCTTAGTTCGAGATCAAGAGAACATTGTTCTCCAAACCTTGTGTTCTCAATCCCTACCCTGCCATCCATTTGTTTTAATTGGTCACCCCTAACCTCGAGATAGTCGCGAGGAATCGGCTCCCACTTCACTAACGTTAGTTTTAATTAATTTTGTGATCCAAACAATAAATATCGGCTCCGCAAAGCTACGAAAAATGAACCTGGAAAATTAAACGCATTATAAAAAAAAACATCAGCCTTTCAGATGCTATTCCCGGCGCATTCCTCTAACTCTCCCGAATCAAAAAGGCAGATCCCAGCACGGCAGCTTAGATTGCAGATTTTGTTCGATTTTCCGAAGAGTATGGTGCGAAAAAAGTTTATCACTGATTCCCACCATGCGAACATCGCAATCCTGCCCCGGCAAAGGACTCAGTGTAGTAGATCGGGATCGGATAGTGACAGTTATTGGAGCAAGCCATTCCTGAGCGTCCGCCACCGGTGGCTCCCGTGCGCCACAAGACCTGCTCTACACCTGGTCCTATATTGGGAAATATGCAATCAAAAACAAAAACAAGATAACGCTCTAATAAACCCAATATGTGTGAGTGTGTTTGTGTGGGGGTCTGTGTTGCATTGGAGCATCGCTGAGGCTGTGCTTTTTTGCTCCTTCCAGTATCCGTTGCAGCAAGATGGACGACGTGAAAGAAAGACTGATTGTCAGTGCAAGCATTCATAATTGAATTATTTCTATACGAAAGGCTCTGCCGGCGGCTGCAAGGTATTTTTTTTGCTTATGCTTTTGTGCTTTCGTTGAAATGCGAATCTCTCTTTCTGGCCCCGAAAACCGAAAGTGGAGGAAATTTTTAATCACTTCCATTTCGCTACGGGGGCAGCTTTGGGTTTTGTTGGTGCTTTTCGGAAATCAATCTTTAATGCAATGACAATCCAGCTTCCAAAATCGGTAACTTCAATCACATAAAAGCTCATTAGAAGCAGCCCCGTGGTGAGGCTAGATGACAGACATAATAGACAACAGATGAAATGTTCATCGCGTCAATTAAGTATTGCACTTCTCCTTGATTGAAAATTTCGTTCTCTAAATTATAACTATGGATCTGTACTGAGGCAATGGTGGAGACCCTTGGGGTCCAACCCGAAAAATTCCTAGATCGGGCCGGGAATCGAACCCAGCCACCTTCAGCATGGTCTTTGCTTTGTAGTTGCGCCTTTACCTACTGAGCTAAGGGAGGCCACACCAATGAAATACGTTGTTTTTGAAGTATTATATGACTTTAAGTATGGAATGATTTGCTTACGCTCAAGAAAGACTTTGACCAGTTTTATAAACCGTTTATATGGGAAAGATTCCATTTGGTGCTTTCTGTGTCCAATTTGGTGCAGTGGTAGAAACACGTCTTCCAAAATTTAACTAGTGCGAATGACACTGATGAAGACATGTCCCTAACCTCGGTCTTATATATGAAGCCTTCCAGTTACAATTTATGCTATATCTTATTTAATAATTAAGCTGCAAAATATATTTCACTGCCAACATGCAAACTTGTTTATCTTTAATATTTGGATGTTAATTAGGCACGACGGAAAAATGAAAAATTCACCATTTTAACACGAAAACTCTTCAGGTACGTGGATGTAATGTTGGTCTACTGTACTCAAATTGGGTCTTTAAATGGATTCAACTTCGCTCTATCAAAGATGACCCTCGATCTACAAAGGTCCGGCATGTGAAATCGCGCTTCTTGTTCACTCCTTATCATTCATACGCAACCACATTGTTTACGTCACTTACCCAACAAACAATTCACAGTCACAAATAAGCATGCACATTGAATAAATGCTGTATAACAGTGTACATTGCTAAATAAAACAGGATGTCGAATTATGTGCTGAAAAAAGCTAATTGAGATCGAAAGATGCGCCTTCATTCCACCGTTTGCTCTGATATGACTAATTTACTTATTAAAAGCTTTATAAACGTTGACTGTCTTCCTGATTCAAAACCAGAAGTTTGATCTAATAACAAACTGAATAAGTGTAATTTTCACATACATTGACGCTTTAATTCGACTGTTTAAAATTGATTCAATAACATGCTTTATTATACCTCTAATAATTGTTTTCTAGCTCCATTATTAGATTCCATTGCATTGCTTAACAATATTGCTGAATGAAGGTGAATACAGTCAGCATAATAGCTCTTATACCACCATGCGTCCATGTTTTAATTTCATGCTTTGTAAATGCTTTACAAACGGCGTATTCATTCATTATTCCACAGCACTGCTTCAGGCTAACAACAAAACGAAATTGGTAGCATAGTGGTTACCGTTTCCGCTTTCCAAGTAGAAGGTCGCGAGTTCAATCCCAACCTTAAACCTTTTTTATATTTATTTTCTACGCCTAATTTATTTAAATCGTAATCATAGATCGTATCACTCACGACAACCAATTCATAGATCTATCAAAAAGAATACTCCAGCATCCTTTACATCGAAATTAGAGAGATGGAGAGGTAACATTGGCCTCATGTAAAACAACTATTAATGATTTAATCATTCTCACATCCTAGCTCACATCTCCTTGAAATAGCTACAGTTACGGCAGGGAGTGCTGATAGGTATTCAGATTCAAGCTTTTATTGCTTATTTAGCTGCCCATATGATGTATTCTAGGACAGCTCAGATGGCAAGGCAAGCGGCTGTTGATCGGAAGGTCATGGTTCGAATCCCATCTAACGACATGTGTGTGAGTGTCTGTATGTATGTAATAAATTATCTATGATCTATGTGTGGAAAGTGCGTGCTTCGACAGAAAAATGACACAACAATCACTCACGAGAACAACAATGCTCTGTCCCGTTCTTATTTTCGGATTAATTATTCCGTAGTTGAATAATCGTTTAATAAATGTATAATAGTGTCTAATTAAACATTATTTCACATGAGAATTAAGCGTCTATATACACCTTTATACCATCGCTGTTTAAGGTGAATCGCTGTGACATCCTTATTCTAGGAACCACTTCGAAGCTTCAAGTGCATAAATTTCAGCTTCTACGTCACGTGCAACATTAAAATTGTAACTCCACGTTTGCTGCACTGCAGCATACATGAAGTAGCAATTTCAGGTGAAATGGGGCACCGATTTCCGGAATTTGTGTAATTGAAAATTTGAAGTGGAAGTGCGTGTATAGCCTACGTGGCGGCCATTTGTGGACTCTGCAAGGAATCACCTTAAGGAAGTAATGATGTTTAGTAAACGCTGAATAATCAAAAATTTGATCGAATAATCTCTGTTACTACTTTTGAAAGTCGAATAAAAGCTTCTCGACATACCTTATTCAACAACAAATATTTCGATGTTGTGGTTGAATAAATTCTCCAGATTTGTGTGAACAAAGCCTGAACAGAAGTTATTATTAAAAATAGTACAATTATTATTAAGCATGAAGTGGAATAAAATCGTCAAAAAGTCGTTTCTTCAATAGGCAATTGTTTGTTGGGCTACACTTCTTGCGTCAGAACTGATGAGGAAGAAAGAGACAGTGATGCCAAATCAATCATCTCAAGTCAATTCTAGATCAAAATGTGAAATGGGCGTATGTTTCAAATGTAAACAATGGTTTTAAACGTCTATTTCTCGCGGGTTAAGACTCACTCAGGCAAAAAAAAAAACAGCAGCATCTGGGAGGATAAGTTTGCTCTTTCAAATGGTGTAATTGAAGATGAGAGATGACAGTCGCTCCATGACAGTATAACTTTCGTCATATTTTACTGTTTTGCGTGCAGCGCAATCATTTTTATTACCATAAAACGTTCCGTTTCGATTTTTTCATCACTATTATATGTTGTATTTAGTTAAATCATCAATAAATAAATAAATCAAGCGTAAATATTCAAATCGACGTATCTGATTTTGAGGGAAAAGATTTCCCTACCTGATGATGGTGTTTGTTTGCGTGGGTGAGTTAGCAGACACATCGTTTATTGAAGCGATTTTTAAAAAAAAGCAGATACGTAGATACTATTCAATTACGCTTAGCTTTACGGAGCCGATAGTTCATTGTTCGTTGTTTGCAACAAAATTCACTTAATTCTATGTCTAGAAGGAGTTGGGCCGAATACTCGCGGCTTACTCGAGGTTAGAGAGGTACATTGTCGAAGGATAGGATCAGGGTAGGAGCTTGGGGGTAAGGTTTCGTTGTCTCATCAGAGCGTTGTTGCCAGTATAAACGGTAGTGTGGTTCTAGTTTCGTCTGGAGTTCGACCGGCTATGGTGACCAGTGGACGACGATTTGAAGAAACACATAAACCGACTGCATATAGCAGATATCGCGAGTTTCCAACACGTCTCTGATAGGAACATAGGGTTGTCTTCCTTGGGCCTCAAGGGTATTCAAAGTCGCTCTCTGGCGGCGTCATTATCCGTACATTGCCAAACTGCGTGATCGATGTCATCGTAACCGTTTCCACACCGACAGATGTTGCTGTTCACGAGGTTTATTCTATTGAGATGAGCATCTAGCGAGTAGTGGTTGGACATACGTCTACTCATCACGCGAATGAAGTCACGACTTAAATCCAAGCCTTTAAACCACGCTCTCGAAGAAACATTAGGAATAATTGAATGTAACCACCGTCCAAGATTTCCAGTGTCGCAATCGGTTTGCCAGCTCAAAAGGGTACTCTGACGTACTCAATGGTCAAATTTATCGTGTGAAATTTGCCTGTCATAAAATTCACCTTCCGACGATATGTAGTGGTTGGTGATGGTAGATTCTAATAAATCAAGATTGTGTCTTCAAAATTTGCAATTATAAATGTGTTCGTCACTTCACATTTGATTAGAATTCTGAGAGACAGCTCCCAGAAACGGTTCTGGAGAGGTGTTACTCCTGCCAGAACCTCGAGATTCATGTTCTGCGTTGAGTGCATATAGGCAAGAGTAATACGCAGACAACGATATTGAATTCGTTCCAATTTTATTAGGTGACATTTTCTTGCCGAGAGAAAGCAGAAAGAGCCGTACTCTAGAACAGAGAGAATAGTTGTTTTATAAAGCGTTATGAGGTCTCCCGGATGAGCAACCCACCATGTGCCGCAAATTGAACGGAGAAAGTTGATCATCTGTTGACATTTTTGCTTCAAGTACGTAATATGGGTATTCCAAGTGCACTTTGAATCAAACCAGACCCCAAGGTACTTGAAAGACAATGATTGAGTAATGTTTCTGCCCAAAAGATTAAGCTGCATTTGAGCTGGGTACCGCTTTCGAGTAAACACTACCAGTTCAGTATTCCGCGGCGAGAATTTGAGCCCTAGATTCCTAGCCCAAGACGACAAATTATCTAAGGAACTTTGCAATGGTCCTTGCAAGTCCACGGCATGTGGACCTCTTACGGAAACCACACCGTCATCTGCAAGTTGTCTTAGCGTGCATTGTTCTGCCAAACAGTTGTCGACATCTTTGACATAAAAGGTATAAAGAAGAGGGCTGAGACATGAGCCTTGGGGCAGGTCCATGTAGTTTATTCTGGAAGTTGTCAGTTGTCCAAGGGAAAAGGTCATTTGCTTTTCTGACAACAAATTGTACAAGAAATTATTTAAACTTCCGGAAAGTCCACATCTGTGCAGATTGTCTGACAGAATGTCAATGGAAACTGAATCAAAAGCCCCCTTAATGTCCAAGAATACTGAAGCCAATTGTTCCTTGTGCGCAAAGGCCAGTTGAATATCTGTGGAAAGTAGCGCTAGACAATCGATTGTTCTTTTGCTCTTGCGGAACCCAAACTGTGTATTTGATAGCAAGTTATTTGTTTCAACCCACTGATCGAGTCTCCGAAGGATCATTTTCTCCAACAATTAATCATTTTGTTCGACCATTTTCCACAGAGATGGCGTTGTTCCGCTGGTAGGAAGTGATAAAAATCCCCATATAGAAATTGAGAGAAGTGGGAATAATTCGCTTTCGGTGCATATTCAGGTCAAAAAAAGTTAACGACAACCTAAAGAAATTAGTCATGGGCTTTGTCGTTCAGTTTTTTTTCCCGGAAATTAATAGTAAACAAGCTACAATTAAATAAAAATGATTTTTCCCCATACAACTTTACCTGCTTTACTACCAGTCCCCAGAGAGCCAAAAAAAAAAATCAAATTTGAGAGAGAAATTCTCTCTCACGAGCTCAATCTCTCAACATGCCATGTATTTTGTTGACACTCGATTTGTGATTTCTCTTTCACAGATTACAAAATAGAGTACCTGACACTACAAAACATGTCTGGTACCTCTATATATGCATTTACTTTAACATTTGAAGTCACTCCTTTTTTACATATTCTGCGCAAAAGATACTTTATGCCCCGCCTCATACATAAAATTCGGCGGGAAATTCTGTGAGGGGTGAGCTATTTTGTGTGCAGAATGTGTAAAAAAGGAGGGACTTCGAATAATAATCTAAATGCATAAATAGAGATACCAGGCATGTTTTGCACTGCAGTGTCCTCTGTGAACAATTATAGGAAAACAGATTGTGTCTAGTTTCCGATAGATGTGACCGCAAACAACAACTGTGACATCTGATGGAACATGAATGCAGAAGCTTGACAAAATGATCAATTTCCTAATGTACGAAAGCATCGCAATCGGACGGTATCAGTTACGTATGGTCAGACGCTGGTTTGCCAGGTTTTCGAATGGCTATTACTTTGACCTGTCTCCATTCAGGCGGTATAATCGAAGATGAATACTAAGATGAAACTGTCGGAAGAAAGACTTTCTATTTTAGTGTCTTCTTTCACGGTCCCTTTCATCCAATGAGAACCCTCCGTATTCAAGGTAATTTTGTGGTTTTGCGGCCCCCTCGGAAGAGATGAAATTTTGCGCTCATTTTTATCAAAACAATCACACCCAAATCAGAGATGTCCCATTTTTTATTTACTCGATTAACAACTTATCGATTATTTTTTGTTCGCTGTGCTGCCATTTTTCCACCAATGAGAGTGCAACACATGTTTGAAGCGATGTGATGATCCTGTGGAGATGTTAATGCTTATATCGGCATGATCCAACCTATTATAAATAGTTTACTTTTCGGTTCGTTAATCGATTAAACGATTATTCGAATGAAAATCGGACATCACTAGATGAATGTGAAACGTCATTTCAAATATAAGGACCGTTCATAAATAATGATACAATATGAAAGGGACCGGGGTTAATCACAAATTACGTCTCCATGGTAACTGAAATAAACACGAGTGTTCACCGGTTGGTATAATGTTGGTTGGAAATGCTAACATGAAGCTTTAGTGTGATAATTTATTAGCTAGAGAATGATCTTTAGAAGAGAGTAGGTGGATAGTTCCGTTAGAGTACGGCAGTATGAAAATTGAATAGAAGTTGAAAACAAGGACGCACATGTTTTGCCTGTAGACTTGGAGACATACTTCAAGTCTCCGCGTACATCGTACGGGTTAGGCAAAAGATGTGCGTCTACCTTTAAAAATTGTCGCATTAATGGCCCTTCGCTCATTTTCAACTTCTATTCAATTTTCATACTGCCGTACTCTAACGGAACTATCCACCGAGGGGGGCGACTCTATCTACGATTCAGAAAAGATTGTGTTTTGCTGTGGCTAGCTGCACGCACGCTGAGTAGATAGAAGGAAGATTTATGTCGATTTTGAAGATTTCCTGCAAAAAGATGAAGCACGATGCAAGTAGATGCGAGAAATGAAAGATGATTTTTCGAAGATTGATTCGCTAGTGTGAGATTTTTTGAGCATCTTGAATTGAGATTTAGATGTGTCGCCCCCCTCGCTATCCACCTACTCTCTTCTAAAGATCATTCTCTAGCTAATAAATTATCACACTAAAGCTTCATGTTAGCATTTCCAACCAACTCTGAAAATCGCTAACTTCGTTTATACGCGTAACATAAAAACACTTTGAAGGTATAATGTTATTTTCTAGTAAGGAATTGAATACGTCTAGCAAGCGTTTTTAAGCGATATCTGGGAGATTTTTCAGAAGATTGAATTTAATCATATCGCTTCCCGGTGAGGAGTTGATCGCAGTAGACCGCGCTTGAAAGCTGACATGTTTTTCTTTTGCTGCGTAGTTTTCGTCAGCGAATTAAACATTTTTTGCTTTACATTTGTTAATTTGTGTGCTGAAATTTAGTTTCAAGTGTTGATAAATTTATCATTTAGTGATATATCGTGTTTTGCCTGCGTTTGTCTTGAGGTACTCAGTTGACCTTAAATCTACGGCGCAGCATCACTTTCATTGTTCGGTGTCGGTTTTCATTACCTCCCGGGAGCCCGGTTCTCCAAGTTCGGATGCCACATTTTCGACGTGTAGTTATGTTCTATTGAGAGATTCGTCACCATGGGCGAATTTGAACCTGGTCCGGTTGGTGAATTAGTCCGAGAACGTGCTGATAACGTGTCCGTCGCGAGTTTTGGTGGTGATTCGGTGGCTGACGTTGTCGTTAATCAGTAAGTTTTCCGCTTGCAAAAGTGCTCGGCTGCTGGTCTCTCGCCGGTGTCGGAGATTGCGAGCAATATGAAAGATGCCTCACTGGATACGCCCAAGACTGGACGCGTGGTAGCCGGTGGCTTCGAAAGGTTCCTTTGGAAGGCAGTAGACGTGAACCTCCTCCTACATGACAATGGCAATGCAAGACAATTTGTGTTCGTTGAAGTAACTATTAAGACAAAGGTGAACACGAAATGAGATGCAAACGGAATCCGTGAATGGGAGGATCAAATTAACATGAAGAGATCAGTCCAAATACTTTTTATATTAAAAAAAAAAAACATAAATTAAAAACGTGCCAGGATTCAAAAGAACATTTTGAAACTGGAAGTGTGTGTGTAATACTAATATCCAATTGAAAGAGGTAATACATACATGCGGAGCTTGTTGTAAGTGAAAGTAACCTCGGAATGGGCGTGACTCTCCAGACATTCTGAAATGGGTTGCTGGATCTGCAATAGAGCTATCACCGTCTAACTCCCGGGATAAAGCTGTTTACATGACCATACATGCGACATTGTAGAGAGAGTTCTTCCATAATAACACTGCCGGCCAGTGGGGGTTAGAGGGAATACACACACACACATCGCTTCCCGGTGAGGAGTTGTTCGATGAAAAAAGAGCCATAGAGAATTCCAGCATTGTGAATGGTCTATCCAGAGAGCTGCCGCTCGGAGACGCTTCTCGAAGAATGTGTTGTGTTGGAACGGACAGACCTTTTAAGCGAAATCGAATATCCATCGGTTGGAGTATTCTTCACTCTCATTAGAAGATGAGCGGTTACGCATGTTGCGAGCCAAGGTGTTCATTGAGGTTTCTCGTGAGAGTCCCTCGACGAAATTGCGCCAATAACCGCGTTTTTTTGCTTTGATTAATTTTTTTTTTCTTTATTAAAGAGACTTTCAGCCTTGGGCTGGTTGGTCTCTCGCTTTGATTAATTGTTTCAGCTTTGTCTCAAGCTTTGAATATTCTACAAAAAGCTTTGAAAGCATCAGATTTTTCTGCATACAATTTGGTGCATTCTTCGTCCCATCCAGGTGTGGCTGGTCTCTTTTTGAAGGGAGCACTTGGAACTTTTCTTTTTTGTGCTTCCAGTGAGCTTTTGTGTATCAAATCGGCGAGGAACCGATATTCTTCCAATTGTTGAAGCGTATCTATTGATTCGGCACCGATTGTCACCGCCGTTGCATATTTCTGCCAATCTATGTTCCTTGTAAGATCAAATGGTACTCGAGATGGTTCTGCAGAGTGAGGGGCATTGATAACCTTCCACAGACAATCCAATGATAGCGATCTTGAACACAAAAATAAGTCAAGTCGGCTTTCTCGAGCCGGAGGTTTAGCTGTACGTGTCACTTCACCAGTGTTCAAAATAGTCAAGTTGAAATCGTCTCATAAATCGTAAAAAATAGCCACTCTATTGTCATCATATAGATCGCCCCACCCAGTACCATGGGAGTTCATATCACCCAGAATTAATACTGGGGATGGAAGAATCGAAACTAGATTCCAGAGTTGACTACGGCTAATGGAGGTTCTTGGTGGAACATAAACTGAAGCTATGCAAAGGTCTTTGTTCTTCACATTTATTTGGCAAGCGACGGTTTCGATTCCTGATAGAGCAGGGAGGGAAATTTTGTAGAAAGGGTAGCACTTTTTGATCCCTAAAAGTACTCCTCCATAAGAATCGTCTCTATCCAGGCGAATAATGTTAAAATCGTGGAAGTTGAGTTCTTTATCGGAAGAAAGCCATCACAGAGAGCAAATATATCACAATCAGAATTGTGAAGTAAAAATTTGAACGAGTCTAGTTTAGGCACTAGACTACGGCAGTTCCACTGTAGCACAGTGATCATAGCTTCAACCTCGTTCGGCGAATTATCCATCGAAAGATATGATTGATGCAAGGCGGGGCCTTGAAACAGTCAATTGCTTAAGATATGATTCTAATGTTGGAAGCAAGGCAGAAACTAAGCTTCTTAGAGGGTCTTGTATGTTGAACATGTTTAATATGAATTCCACAATGTCCGAAAAAGCTAGCAAACCTCGTTCGGACTTGGATTTCTGTTGAGAAGTTTGAGGAGCAGCTTTATTATTTTTCTTACATTTTTTTGGGCAATGGTGGAAAATTCCTGCTGCATCCAGGGATTGGTTCAGCAGGAGCCTTCGGTTTCGTTTTTTCATCCCCATTACCCTGGGAATTTACCAATCTTCTGGAGGTGACTTTAGTTTTCTTACGGCACACTCTCGGGGAGGGGCATTTTCTTTTTGAGGATCCGTCCATTTTTGAAGGTGCGTGTACCACCGTAGAATCACCTTCCTCGGATGAGTCAGAGTCCGATTCTTCAGCGGACAAAATCGAAAATTGGTTTGCGTCTTTGACGGCTGATGCAGCCTTCACCATTTGAGCATATGTCTGCTTGGAGCGTCCTGAGATCGAACCTGCAGTTTATCGCTCATACAAGGGGTGAAAATTCTCGCCACAATATGCGCATTTTACTGATTCTTTGTGGCAAGAATCCTCTTTGTGGTTTTCACCACATTTGCCATAACGAGTTTTGTTGCCGCAATGGCTGGCCGAGTGTCCCAGCCTTTTGCAGTTGTACAATTATAAACCCTCTGTACAAACAACCGCACCAGAAAAAAAGCACCATCAACTTTGACAAAGTTTGGGAGAACTGAACCAGCGAAAGTCACACGAAACGAGTCTGAATGCTGATAGACTTTCTTGCCATCTTGTAAAGACACTGAATGCAGTTGCCTAACATCCAGTATCTTTACAAGCTCGCTTGTGACTTTTCTGTTTTTAAAACAACCCGAGGCACGTTTCAAGTCCTCGACAGATAGATTCGCGTCGAATACCACGCCTTCTATCTCCACATCTCGAGAAGGGATGTAGATGTTGTACTCAACACTAAACAACTCGTGATCAGCAATTTTGTTTGCTACATCGTAATTCGGTGCTTCTACACGCAGTTTGTTGAATCTCTGCCAATCTCTGTGCCAAGATTCCCTCATACGCAGCAAGTCTCTTGAAATGTCGAGAGTTTGCAAATGTTTATTTTTAGGCCGAAAAAAGACAACCCATGGTCCTTTCGAAAGTGTTGGTAATACCTGGTTTGCACAACGTTGGTATCGGAAGATGCCATAAGTGTTGCGCAAGAGCGGTACGCAACCGCTTAAGGAAAAAATAAATAAATAAAACCTTCTCCAATTGATTAATTGTAATTACTATTAATTAAGTTTTTTGCGCGGCGTACAATCAAATTAAATAGAAAAAAAAAAAATCGATAAAGACTTATATCTAGTTGCAACAAGTTGTCTCACTATGAACCATACTCCCTTAACAGGGAACAGTGGTGCCAAGGGTATCAAAACACGCGCTTTTTTATTTACGCTGAAATGGTTGATTAAAGGTACTAGGTGTCATCTGAGAAGTTTCTCGGGTAACAACACTCCTTCTTATGGTAAAAAAAATTAAAGAATAATCCACCTAAAAGTGAGATGCAATTTTTTTTAAATATGATGAGATACAAAAAAATTATGTCCAGCAAAGCTGTAGAGAACATTACTGTGAACAACTTTGCTCAAAACTATAGCTTTCTAGTTCTTACAACTGCTGAGATATAAAGGTTTTTTTGAGGAGACATCGTTAAAATCAGTTTTGTACCTGTAACGTTTTTTTTACAATATTTCTATATTTTTGGCATGTTCTACAAAGATGTTAGAAATATTAAATCATATATATTTAAAAAAAAACTAAACATTGCTATCATTAATATTTGAAAAGTTATTTACATTTTTTGGTTGAAAATTGCCCAACTTCCAATACAAATAACTTCTAAACGGGCAAAAACGAGCAGGCCATTCTTTGAGCAATTGAAAGTACAAGAAAATGCAATGAAATGGTGAAGAAACCAGACCACCCCCACGTGACCCTTAACCGAAATACTTGCATTGAAGCTTGTCACTTTTCAGAATTTGAAATGGAGATTTTGTGAAACCACGGGACTGTTATCGAGTAGTTGTGAAAAGAGGCATACAAATGGATAACCAAGCAACCTGGGTTATTTCTAGTGACTAACAAAATGACTCGGGATCAAAACCAGACCACCCCCAAATGACCCTTAACTGAATCGCTTATGTACTTTAAATATTTTTCGATTTTGTCAATAAACAATACCAACATCATTCATGTTTAATGTTTATTACGTTCCGATTCAAATTATACGAATCTCAAAGCACGTTGCAGTTTCCTCTTCGTCGATGAAATTTTGCACCTCACTTTTAAGTGGATTAATCTTTAATTTTCTTTTACCATAAGAAGGAGTGTTGTTACCTGAGAAACTTCTCAGAAGACACCTAGTACCTTTAATCAACCATTTCAGCGCGTGTTTTGATACCCTTGGAACCACTGTGCAGGGGTGAGAGACAGAGCCACGCGCCACGAGGCAGAACAAAACTACAATAGGGAGGCAATGGACTTGCAAAATGTATTGTCTAATACTTATGCCGGTTGTGTAAACATCCTATCAGTGTTAATGCTCCCGGAGATGAACCAGCCTGCGGCTGAAAATCTCCTAAATAGAGATAATAATAATAATAAAATAACAACCTATCAGCCGGTGCAGCTAGGTATTCCGTTTGCTGCTGCTACGATGTGGCTATTGACGGAGTTGGTGCGATGATGATGCATTGGTGATGATTTTATGATGATCGATCACTGCGTTAAAGATGGACAGATGGACGATAGCTGCTTCCGACAGATGGACGAGAGCGATGGAAACGCGGTAAAAAAACGAGTATTGTATGAAGAGACCAGAACGCTGTTAACTGGCTCATCACTCGATACGGAATGAATAGTTACGCTTGAAATGACAGATATCACATATTTCGTGAAAATAATTGAACACTTTTATCAGCATTGAGAACAATACTCCTTTCTGGTGAATTGAGCGAACAGTAATGATTATTTACTTTGCTCGTTTGGTTTAGCGTTTGACGGTTCGATTGGTTCTTCTTGCTTCAGTCTATGCTTGTCTCTATTTAACGTCTCTGATAGGACCTTATCACATGTCGTTCTAGAAGTAATAGCCCGAAGCGGAATTTTAATGCACGGCCGATGAAATAGACTTAAAATTGAGTGATTTTTCACTCATAATCGCAAAAATGTAGGTCACTCATGACTGAGTAATATGTTCCTCGCTTTTCCTCATAAATCTGCTCGAATATGAAGAAAATCGACGAAAATTTTACTCAGTCTTAGAATATACTAATAGACTGTGTGAAAATTCTCTCGATTTCCCTCATATTTGAAACGTTTCTTTCTTCTGGAAAACCGAGGAAAATTTTTCTCAGTTTTTGAGTGACCTGCGTTTTTTGCGAATTTGAGTGAACGGAACTTACATATAACTCAAATTCGCCAGCAGTTTGCCTTGTGAAGTTAAATTTTACTTCAAAAACATACTGATTAATTCTAAATCTTTTAAAATTTTGTTGACGCACAATGTCATGAGTAGGCATGGAAAATCATTTGCATTCATTTCGTGCATTCATTTACATTCATTTGTTCCTAACTTTTTTCAACAGCTGAATTCCGCAAAATAATGTGCAGAGTTTTTGTAGGTTTTGTTATTAACTACAACTTTTGTTAGCAACTCAAATCCTTATCTCTTATGCATGACGAACCAGAGCGAATAGAAGCCACTACTGTTTTTCAAGTGAATGTATTTTACATTCACTGAAAAACAGTAACAAGTTCTGCCCGCTCTAGTTAGTGATGCATAAGAGATACATGTTTAAATTATGGGCAAAAGTTGTAGGTAATAACAAAACCTACAAAAGCTCTATACAGCATTTTGTGGAATTCTGTTGATGAAAAAAGTTAGAGGCAAATGAATGTAAATGAATGCATTAAGGGGGTAGTACACTTTGAACGTCCAAAAAGTAAGGCATTTTCGTTAATTTTTTAAGCAATAAAACACTCAGGGAGGGCAAATATGTTATAACCCATTTATTAGTCATCCTTCAAACTACAAGTTGAATTTTTTGAACTCGATTGGCGTCTCCCCGTGGCCGGTGCACCAGGTCGCGCGGGCGTCCTCGCGCGGAAGTTGGAAAACGGCGTGGGAAAATACTCCTTTCCATGTGATCCTGGAACATAAATCGAACAAAAATCCTGATTAGTAATGAAATTTGGGTTAGAAATACTTATTCCTATTTTTTTTTAAATTATTTTTTTCAAAAGTTGTGGCCTTAGGAAAAAAAAGTCAATTTGTTCACCCTAAAAATGCTTACAAAATCGTGGATTAAAAATCCATTTTTGACCAAATTGAAAATGTGGATACGTATTTCTAAGCAGAATTTAATTTTGAACATGAAAACTTAGGCGATATCCAAATATGATGATAACTGGTTAGAGTTATTTCCCACGCCAGTTTGAAAAACCCCGTTTCGAAATAAACGCGTTTAAAGATATAATTGCTCTCTCAGCGCGCCGGTACATGTTTTAGGAAATCGCTTCGTAAAGCGGTAAGGAATATTCTGGCGGACTTGGAGTCTTTTCTAAGTTGAAGTAAAGGGTGATACGGTCAAAATTTGGTCAAGGGAAAACGCGTGTAAATCGGTAAAATCGTTTATTTAAAAAATCAAATTAAATTTATTTTTCAAGTTCAATTAGTATAAAATTCAGGAAAAATATTCAGTTAGGCTTCCGCTTTTCCAAATCCGAATTGCCGGGCCTTACGCTTGACCACTGCCATCAGATTTTGTACAGCCACCTTGTCCACCTTCTTCGCCGCAGAAAGCCAGTTTGCCTTGAACTGCTGCTCGCCCTTAGCAGTTTTTTTGGTCTTCTTTAGGTTCCGCTTGACAATAGCCCAGTATTTCTCAATTGGGCGGAGCTCTGGCGTGTTGGGAGGGTTCTTGTCCTTGGGAACCACCTGCACGTTGTTGGCGGCGTACCACTCCATGGCCTTTTTACCGTAATGGCAAGATGCCAAATCCGGCCAAAACAGTACGGAACAACCGTGTTTCTTCAGGAAAGGCAGCAGACGTTTATTCAAACACTCTTTCACGTAAATTTCTTGGTTGACAGTCCCGGAAGCTATGAAAATGCTGCTTTTCAAGCCACAGGTACAGATGGCTTGCCAAACCAGATATTTCTTTGCGAACTTTGACAGTTTCATGTGCTTGAAAACATCTGCTACCTTTCCCCTTCCTTTTGCCGTATAAAGCTCCTGTCCCGGAAGCTGCTTGTAGTCGGCTTTGACGTAGGTTTCGTTGTCCATTACCACGCAGTCAAACTTCGTTAGCATCGTCGTGTACAGCCTCCGGGATCGCGCTTTGGTCGTCGTATTATGTTTATCATCGCGATTTGGAGTCACTACCTTCTTGTAAGTCGATAGTCCGGCTCGTTTTTTGGCTCGATGCACGGTTGTAGACGATACACCCAGCTTATTTGCGGCATCTCGGAGAGAGAGGTTAGGGTTTCGCTTGAAACTACCGGCAACTCTCTTTATCGTCTCAGCGGCTTCCGGTTTTCGATTTCCCCCCGATCCAGACTTCCTGGCTGTCGACAAACGTTCCCCAAACACTTTAATTACATTTGTAACGGTTGATTTGGCAACTTTTAGCGATTTTGCCAACTTTGCGTGCGAGTAGCTCGGATTTTCACGATGCACGAGCAAAATTTTGATACGCTGCTCTTCTTGCTTGGACGGCATTTTGACAACTGAAGAGTGAATTCCAAAATCAAAATAGGAGCAACATTCTACACACACACACCTTCAAAATGAGGGGTGTTCAGGTTTTTTAAATGCAAAATTGAAAGAAATACGTCAAGTTGATATTGACCAAATTTTGATCGTATCACCCTTTATACATCCTAAGGAACATTTTAAGCCAAAAAAAAAAGATTTTTTTTTGAAAAATCAAAGTATACCCCTCCCCTTTAATGAATGTAACTGATTTTCCATGCCTGCACAGTTCGAAATAGTAGTGTAAATTTCTGTTCAATATGATGCACATAAATGGAGCGTCACGGATCATATACGTTTACATTATATAGTTATGGACATACCGATGCTCTACCCACGTCCACTAACCAACCGAACGTGGCCTAGACGCTGACTCGACAACATCCCCGTATTCGACTCCATGCACGAGGCACCTGGCGACAAGAATCAGCATTAGTAATTTCAAATTTTTATTTTTTTTTTGCTTTTATGAAAAAATTTAATCCGCTACCAAAAGTAAAAGCTCGGAAATTTGCCAAAATGGAAAATCAAGTGATTGACCTGCAAACAGTGTACAACAACATGCTTAGCATGGAACAGAGGCTAAATGCTCTGCAAATAGAAAACAATAATTTGCGTGCAAATCAAAACATGCAACAGAATGCTCCACAACAAGCAATTGAAAAATGGTAGGGAAGCCAAAATTTTAATCGACAGTGGGTCGAACAAAAACTTTATCTCACCAAATTTAGTTCCAATATCCTCAAGAATTAAATGTAAACCCATAAACATTATAAATCAGGCTGGAAAACATCAATCTAATCAAAAATTTATTACAACATTATTTAATTTGAAAAAAGTCCCATTTTACTTATTCAAATTTCACACATTTTTTGACGGAATACTTGGATACGAGACACTATCTGAATTAGAAGCAATAATCGATGTTAACAACGCTAAAATAATTTTACCAAAAGAAACCGTCAAAATGGAAATTCGAAAATTAGGACCTTCCAACATTACTCTGAATGCAAACACAGTAACTAAAATTAAATTACCTGTCTCACAGAAAAATGGTGATGTTTTCCTTCCAAAAGACATAAAAATTAATAATGCAGTAATTCATTCAGGACTTTACCATGCTGAAAATGGATTCGTTAACGTTTTTGCGAGAAATTTTGGCGACTCGGTTACCTTTAAATGGACAAAACCAGCCGTTACCTTACAAGTAGATAGCAGCGTTGAAATAAATAACATGAATTGTAGACCAGTTAATCAAACAGCTACCATGTCCCTTCCCGATCTAGAAAAACTTCTCAGACTCCAACATCTTAATTTCGAAGAAAAATCCGCACTATTAAAAATCCTTTCCAAGAATATTCAAATCGTTCACAAGGAATCCGACAAATTATCTTGCACTACTGCAATCCAACATCGCATCAAAACCGTGGACGACATTCCAGTCCACACTAAAACCTACAGATACCCTCACGTGCATAAAGCTGAAGTTGAAAAACAGATCAGTGAAATGCTAGCAGACGGTATTATTCAAAATTCAATCTCCCCGTGGACCTCTCCAATTTGGATTGTCCCGAAAAAGCTCGATGCAAGCGGTAAGAAAAAATGGCGTGTTGTCATTGACTATCGCACGCTAAACGAGAAAACGGTGGATGATAAATTTCCCATCCTCCTTATTGAAGAAATTCTCGATAGGCTTGGTCGTAGTACTTATTTTACTACATTAGACTTAAAATCCGGGTTTCACCAAATCGAGGTGCACCCCAAGGATAGGCCTAAAACCGCTTTCAGCACCGACAAAGGGCATTTCGAGTTTATCCGTATGCCCTTCGGATTAAAAAATGCGCCTGCGACATTTCAGCGCGTAATGAATCACATCCTAGGTGATTTAATTGGAAAATGTTGCCTAGTCTACCTAGACGACATTATTATTTTCGGCAACTCTTTGCAGCAACACTTGGATAACTTGAATAAAGTTCTTCAAAGACTGATTCAAGCTAATCTTAAAGTGCAATTTGACAAATGCGAATTTTTACAGAAACAATGTGAATTTTTAGGGCACATTGTTACACAAAACGGAATAAAGCCCAATCCTAACAAGATTGACAAAATTCTAAATTGGCCCCTTCCTAAAACAGCAACTCATATTAAAGGATTCCTTGGGTTGTTGGGCTATTATAGGAAATTCATCCGCGATTTTGCAAAGCTGACGAAACCCTTAACGAAATGTTTGAAGAAAGATGCAAAAATCGTTCACACTCCAGAATTTATAGATTGTTTTAACGATTGCAAACACTTATTGACATCTGATCCTATATTAAAGTACCCAGATTTCAATAAGAAATTCATCCTAGAAACAGATGCCAGCGATTTCGCTCTGGGAGCTGTTTTGTCCCAAAAATTTGAAGATGGCAAAGAACATCCTATTGCATATGCGTCTAGAACCTTGAACGAAGCAGAGTGCAATTACTCGGCAACCGAAAAGGAACTCCTTGCAATTGTATGGGCCACAAAACACTTCAGACCATACATATATGGAACTGTCTTTGAAATTCAAACTGACCACAAACCTCTAGTGTGGCTTCGACAGAAGAACGATTTGAATAGAAGGCTTCTTCATTGGAAACTTGCCCTTGAGGAGCTTGAATTCGAAATTAAATACAAAAAGGGCCTACTAAATGCAAACGCAGACGCACTCTCCCGTATAAACCCGGAATCTGGTCAAAGCATGGAAATCAACGCACATCCAGCTGATAACGATAACGATAACGATGACAGCATGACACAACACTCTGCCGATACCGATGACAATGATTTTATTCCAGCAACGGAAAGACCACTCAACGAATTCAGGAACCAGATTGTTCTTGAGGAAAGCAACGAGGATAGCCGCGAAGCATCAACCATCTTTCAAAATTATCACAGAATCACAATTAAAAAACCACATTTTAGTCCCGCAATTCTAATAAACATTTTGAAGGACTATGCTTCCAAGAAATTCACAACAGCATTATATTGTAGCGGAAAAATATTAAGCAACCTGCAAACCGTTTACAAGAACTATTTTTCGAGAGCAAAGTCATTCAAAATTTATTGGACGCAAAAGATGCTAGTTGACGTTACCGATGATTTTGAACAAGACCAAATTATCCAACGACAACACAATGCCAATCATAGAGGAATAAATAAAACAAAATGTCACATCTCGCGGAACTATTTCTTTCCAAGGATGAAGAGTAAAATAACAAAATTCATCAATCTCTGCAAGTTGTGTCAAAAGGCTAAGTATGAAAGGCATCCATATAAGCAAAAGTACCAATTAACAGCAACCCCAACAAAGTCGTTGCAAATTGTACATATGGATATCTTTATTATAAATAACAAAAATTATCTAACACTTTGTGATAAGTTCTCCCGACTAACCATGGCTATTCCTATACAAACACGTAACGCTATTCACATACTAAAAGCACTAACTCATTTTCTTTCAAATACTGGAAAACCTTCCCTTCTCGTCATGGACCAAGAGGCTTCGTTTACTTCCACAACTATAAAGGAATTTCTTGAAGAGAATGGTATAGAATACCATTATACAAGTGTTGGACAGTCCTCTTCTAACGGACCTGTGGAAATAGTTCACAGAACGATTAGAGAATTGCACAACATTCTAACCAATAAAGAATCAACAAGAGATTTATCAGAAACCACAAGAATAAATTTGGCTGTGGCTATTTACAACGACTCAATTCACTCACAAACAAAGTTGACTCCTAAAGAATTATTCTTCGGATTTCGAAATGAAGACCAAGTCCCTGAGGATCTGGACGAAAGAATCAGACAGAAAGAGAAACTTTACAGGATCTTCTCTAAAAGACAGAAAGAGAAAAAATTAAGAGACCTAGAAAAGCTCAATCAAAATAGAGAGGAACCTGAAAATTTTTCACCAAACGACACGGTTTTCGAAAGGAAAAGGAATAATTTAAAACATCAAGAGAGATACAGAGAGTTGACAGTTGTAGATAACACACAGACTAATATCATCGACGAGAATGGAAGGAGAATACATAAAACCAAACTAAAACGAAAACGAAAAACTTGACTTCGAGTTAAACTAACATCAACTTTCTATTTTTCTTATATCATTTCAGAAAAAAACATATAAAAAAAAAGAATTTATTCCATAAATTCCTAATACCTTATTCCATCATCCTCATCCAACCATATCCTATTCATTCCTCCCATATGGAGATACTTGAACTAAATAAAAACCCATGCATCGTTGTATTCAAAACAAATTCAGTTTTTATAAAAGAAGGTTTCCACACTTTGATCCATGAATTCAACTTAGATTCATTCAAAATTATATTAAAACAATACGAATCAATTATTGCACAATTAGAAGAGAACCTCAATATTATAGAATTAGTTACCATTCTTAAACAAAAACAGATTCAAACTCATTCCATTCTTGAAAACTTGACAACAAAATCAAAAAGAACAAAAAGATCGCTTAACTTTTAAGGATCTACCATAAAAATGATTACTGGAAACTTAGACAACGAAGATTTGTTGCAAATTGAAAATCAATTGGAAACATTGAAAAATTCTAATAATGTACTTATTACTGAAAACAACGAACAGGTTAAGATAAATGAACTATTTGAGAGTAGAATGAATAATCTAACTAAAATGGGTTATAGACAGACTAGGGAAATAGAGAGTATCATAAAACAGAATATTTTAGGCTTAGATAGGGCAGTAGATTGGAAACACGTACTGCATGTACACAACATCATATTCAACATCGACATGGTTCAACATCAGCTGACAACAATTTTCGAATCCATACAATTGTCGAGACTGGGTGTCATATCGAAAGCCCTATTACAACCTTCCGAATTGGATTTTGCTACACAACTTTTGGAATCACAAGGCATAACGATTGAAAGCTACGATCAAACTTACGAATTCTTGGAACCCGTAGCTTTCCACAATGGCTCCAAAATAATATTCCTCATAAAAATTCCAAAACTTAGACAAGGTGAATATGTGCAACTTCATATAGAAACCATCCCCATTCGAGGAAAAATAATCCCGATAAATGCAACAAAAGCCATTATCGGCAATGATGAAACATTTTTGATCATTCATCCATGCATAAACGTCGAGAAAAGCAACATTTGCGATATCGAAAATCTTTTCAACGTTTCCAACGACAATTGCCTACATCAGATATTACGTGGAAACATTGACAACTGCACCTTTACGAAGTCTTCAAATAAAACGGAGGTAAAGTCAATCAAGGACCTCGGAGTGTTAGTCAAAAACTCCATCGAACCCAGTCTACTACAAAACAACTGCGGGTATGGTCCAAGAAACTTGACAGGAACATTCCTCGTTTCATTCAAAGACTGTTCAATTACCTTGAATGGAAACAAATTCAAAGGCAGAACATTTAAAGGAGACATCAAGCTAACTATCCTCCCACTCCATTCAGTAAAGGTAGAAGAAATAGAAGAAGACACAAACTCCATCAGTAATCTGGAACAGCTGCCCATTCACAACCGTCATAAGTTGGAATACCTATTACACTCAAACCAAAGGAATAAATCTTTAAGCTTTGGAGTCATAATTATGGTAGCATGTATCGTTGCAGTTTTCTCCGCTTTCATTTTGAAGGAAGTTCACCGACTTAAGCTGAAATTGACGATACAGGCCCCGATAGTGAACATGGCGGAAACTTCGCAAGCAGAATTGAACCGAGACGGTTCAAACTAAGGCGGGGGAAGTTATGGACATACCGATGCTCTACCCACGTCCACTAACCAACCGAACGTGGCCTAGACGCTGACTCGACAACATCCCCGTATTCGACTCCATGCACGAGGCACCTGGCGACAAGAATCAGCATATCACACCACATGGATGGAAACAGGCCAACGCTTACTCGACAATGCACTTTGGACACCGAAGAATTCGATGACCAGCAATTGTCAACATAGCAGTTGACGATCGGTTACCACCCAGAGGAGTTTTGCTGAGACTGCAGGAACAACAAACAAAACCAGTTGCAGAGGCAGGAGCGAGCGTAGTTTTTGTTAGGTTCTAGTTGAGAAGAGTTGTTGTTCAGACTTAGTGTTAAAAGTTAAATGTAATTACCTGTAAGAAGATAAAAAAATAATTTTTTTTTATCATGCCAAGAATCATCCTGGCATAAGTATATATCATGTAAAGTTCTGACACATGTCATGCTATGTAGCAAATATTGTATACAAAAGGCCATCTTTGTAAACAACATTGTTTACAAGTTGCTCGGTTGCGTGAAATGAAATACAAGTTTACGTGAATAAATGTTTACATCACATTTAAAATTCAGAATTTTTATCTGTGTGGTCATGAGGTAAAGTTCATTTTACGCGATGACAGCAGCCTGGCATAACTGATAATATTGTTGTTAATTCTCTTAGCGGGTAGGTAACTGTAAAAGTTCATAAATTAATTGAAAAAATCAGTTCTTCAGAAACGTATATTGTTAAATGGTGTTGTTTCTCCCCAAAACCTATGATCAGAATCATATTTCAATATAGAATATTAGCCAAACATTGGATCACTTCCTACAGTGCATTTTAGTAAGTTTTAGTTGACTTGTAGCAAATACCAATATTTCAATCAATTCAGGAACCACTGCAATGAATGTTTACCTTTTTTTCCTCTGTTCGGGACCTAACACCACTGCGACCAGTAATTTGATCTATTGTAGTATATCCCGTGTCCTTAGTTTAGTGCATGTCGTATTACTCCATCACTATTGAGTTATTCTTGCATTTATCGCAAGGATCTGACTCTAATTGAAAGGTCCCGCTATTTATACCCCTCGGAGTGTTGGAGTACCCTCCAAAGGCGCGCCCCTTTGTCAGTCAAAATTGGATTCCTTAGCAACAAAATTAAGGAATGATACCGATAATGACCATGCATCAGAACCCTAGTCTCAACTCAACTGTTGTAGTTTTGTTTTTTCATGTACGGGAACATACCCTTTTGGAAAACTAGTTCGCTGGCGGACATGACCTTTTTACGTAAAGATTGACACTTGGCTACGGGATTGTTTGGTAGAGCAACCGAATAAGAAAAAAAGTAGCCATTTTTAACGCATCCAGTGACGTTTGCTTATCGGATTTCCCAGGGGCGGGATATGCAGTAAAATCGGCCTACTGAAAATCCATCAATGTAAATGTGTAAGGCTAATTGAGTTTGTCATCTCTTTCGCTATCCCACTGTTTAAATGGTTGAAGGAGCGTGATGTCAAACTCCATCGTCCATTTAATCAGCCGGATTAAATGAGGATTTTTCAGTGGAGTGAAAAGGTGGAGGAACTATCCGTCCGTTCGTACATCAGACTGATGGCTGAAGCTAGACGGATTGGACTTGTCATCAACGCATCAAAGACAAAATACATGAAAGGAAGAGGTTCTAGGGAAGACAATGTTAGCCTCCCACCCCGAGTTCAGATTGACGGTGATCGAGGTGGTCGAAATGATACCAGCAGAGAAATTCAAAGACGCATTATGGCAGGGAATCGTGCCTACTTTGGACTCCGGAGGACGCTCCGGTCGAATAAAATTCCCCGCCGCACGAAGTTGACTGTCTACAAGACGCTGATTAGACCGGTGGTCCTTTACGGCCACGAGTCCTGGACTATGCTCGTGGGTGTTTTCGAACGGAAGGTGTTGCGTACCATCTACGGTGGAGTGCAGATGGATGACGGAACGTGGAGCAGGCGAATGAACCACGAATTGCACCAGCTGCTGGGAGAACCATCCATCGTCCACATTGCAAAAATTGGGCCACTACGGTGGGCTGGGCACGTCGTAAGAATGCCGCACGACGACCCAGTGAAAATGGTTCTAGAAAGCGACCCAACAGGAACAAGAAGAAGAGGTGCGCAGCGGGCAAGGTGGATCGACCAAGTAGAAGGTGACCTGCGGACCCTTCGCAGACTACGAGGCTGGCGAACTGTGGCCATGGATCGAGTAGAGTGGAGACGACTTCTTCGGACAGAAGAGGACAACAAGGCCTTAGCCTGACATTTGATTATGAGATTTTCTGACAGGAGTAAAGAGTTGCAGACTTGTCGTCTACGCAAATGGTTTCACCAATACCATTATAAAGTAATCATATAAATTTCGTAGACCATTATTAAAACACGTCTCAAACATGACGTCCCTAAAGTTCGACCCATAGTTTTAAAGCGCAATTCGCGTTAAATCTTCTGAATTATTAAAACAAGTTAAAAAATGTGATATTGATTTATTAGGCTACCATGTTACAAAAAGGTAAGTCCTTTCAATTCATGAAATTTTCAGGTTTATTGCTGACCACTGCAGTGTAGATTTTCATTAGTGCAATAATACGGCAAGATCATGGCGACTAGAAATCAAAAATAAATATAAATTTCACTTAACTTTATCTTTAAAAAGAGCAATAAACGTACTAAATTTGTCGTAAAAATATGTAATTCATTTACGGATTACAATTTCACAGCGGATGCGATAGGGGAAATGACGGCTTCGGCATGACAGACTATTTTCGGCAACCCAAATTGAAACACTATTTTCACTGGATTTTCTTACGAAAACACTTCGCTGAATGCATGCAAACGATTTTTTATGCTTTCAGCTTCAATTTGACTATATTTTTACCACTGAGAAAAAGCAATCTAGCAGGGTTTTCTTGAAATGAAACACACGCACTACAAATTGTAGCTGATTTCGAGTTGCCGATAATAGAACAGCAGATTTACATGCAGTTCAAATGGAACGGTTGCCGAAGAAAAACTGGTTGCCCACAATACTCGCTCTCACTAGAGAAGATTGGAGCTTTGTAAAAGCGTTTCAAAACAGTTTTTGACAATTATTTCGACTGAAATTGTTAGAGCAGCTGGCAGCAAAAGATTGTAAACAAACCAATACTGCATATGTGTGCGTTCCATAGAGAAAAAGGCTATAGAAAGAAGGTCGCTGCTTAGGTTGCCGAGAATACGTAAATTCCCCTACTAGGTTTTCATTACTATTCTGTATTATTACTGAATGAATTAGTTCTTTTCTTGATAGGCCGATGTGAGGGGCTAGGCTGACATTACATCCCGGAACTCTATATCTAAGTAAAAAAGTGTATTCCCCTTTGGGATCTTGATGACGTTCATAACGAAGCATACGTCGTTAAAATGCCGTATGAATTTACACTGCTTATTTTAATTGAACGTACTCTTATGAAATGTGCTTTCCTCGTTATGATGCTACTGGAGCATCTCTCGTTAGTTGTTAACTGCCTGCATAACTACACACTGAGAGAACACATCTTAAGCTATTCATGCGATTGTATCGTGGATTTATGCCTCTGGTTGCTCATCACCTGAAGGTCTAGCTCAACGATACCTGACAAACATGGATTCCTTGACGAGGGAGCTTCATCTGTAGAGTAATGAATTCATTCGTCTTATAAAAGGTCGAATGTTCTGATGCATTCTGCGAGCTACCATAGAACTTTTCATAACAGCAGCATACATTTAGTTTCCTCAGTGTGTATGTTTTCCAACGCAGTGCTCTGTCCATGGACTGAAACCCACAATTACGTACGCGTACTCACGTCTTGTTTATCACACTTGAGCCTTTGCCGAGAGCTGCCGTACAAGTTGGGGGCCCTTATCTAGCTAGTTAGCTCAGCAGCTCTGGTATGGAATAATTAAAACATAAAACTCATGTTGACAGCTTTTCGCCAAAGTGCACGCCATAAAAGTCACGTTACCATTATTTCCCCAGCAAAGGCATATGAGCAATACGTGTTCATAAACCTTCCGAAAGCCTTTCATGAAATGCTACGTGAAGCGAGAGCGGTGTACATTTTCTGGATTTGGCAAATCTACTGTGACCACACCACGTCATTAGTTGAAAAATTCAAAACGAAATCATTTTAATATCAACTCAAACTGGATGGATTGCATTTCCGCCGTTCGTCGGTCCGGCCACAGAACGTAAATAGACTTTAAAATGTCATAAAATTTGCATTTACATGATTTATATTCTCCGGATCGTATCCGCATGCCTTTCCGTGTTTAAATTGGAAACTGTGTTACTGACCATTCATTGGTGGCATGGAGTGGGAGGGGGGATTGGATCTGCATGGGGTGCTAGTGTGAAAATAATTAAAAATACGAGCAAAATTCCAGGATATATTGCACTTTTCATTCTGCGCCATTATGGTTGTTGTGGCCCTGGCTGGGTGATAATCGGGGTCGGGGTATCGTACCTTGGACCGATGACCGTGGGCATAGCCTTTAGCGGGGGTAAGTAGGAAGTTGATAAAGTGGGCAGCACTTTGCCATGGCTACTCAACCAGTTTTATCGGTTCTTTCTGGTATTGGCGAGCCTGTAAGGGTGGATGATGTGGGCAGAATGGAGTGCAGAGTGACTGTAAGTCCTGGATAATCTATGCAATTAAACGGCAGTACTTTATATTTTAATGCTCACCTCGCCTTCTGTCCGGGTTGCATGATGGCATTGCAGATTTTTTTTTTCATCCGCTGGCTACATATGTATGTGGAACAGCAGATGCCATAGAAACTCTTGGAATGTACAATGAGGTTGAAAGTCAAGTTATTCATGGCAATTGACACTGGATTTTTTTTTAATTCATCGGATACAAATGTAACTGTGATTTTTATTTGGGATGAAAATTCAGCCAGTAATTGATGAGTTCGATGAATATTGCAAATTGATTGCGGGTTGTAACATGATTTAATCAGGATGCCTACGTACATCAGATCATTGAGTAAATCAGTCATTTAAAAAAGTTTTACGCTGCGATTTTTTCATGGATTTGCTTAACTTGAGTATGTGAACCAGTCCAGAAGCTAATAATCCCGACACATATATGACACCTTGAGCTTAATAATATTTCTTAGCTGGGATCCAAATAGTAAGAGTGGTATTTTTCTTGCTGAAAGCTTGCCAATCACGTTCTTGTTTCGATAAAAAAAAAAAAAAAAAAACAAATACCTCCTAGCTCAATTTGATACCGTACTCTTCCAGCACTAATATCCATCAGCATGTGCTTGTTTAAAATTAACGACCGTACTATACTGGCTCTAATGAGCCAGTATAGTACGGTCGTTAATTCTATTCTATTAATTCTATTCTTCTACGAACCGCCAATATTTTCAAAACAATAAACCAAGTTCATGCAGCTACTCTGACCGCCATGGTAATGCAATTGGTACTCCAAGCTTTGCATCATACTCGATTACCTGCAAGTGCACTTGAATCCCAACCACTTGAACAAACTCTCCGTCGGTGGGCTGCCATGAATTCTATTATGGAATCACTTCTGGTAATATCGCGCGCGCAGTATAATAATACATGTCCTGCCCACCCACCTTGATCCACCACCACCACCGACCATTCCGGAGAAACCAAACCGATAAGCCACCATCGGAAGGCACCACACATATCCCATACATGAAAGAATCAATTATCGAGCAGTTTCCTTTGTGCCACACTATACCTACCTTCCTACGGCTTTCCTTGCTGCTGCACACACTTCCGACTTCCGGTTGCACATCTCGGCACGGCTATTGGCAGACATCCCTTAGCGTAGGATGACTGTGGTGGCAGAGAGGGCGGATATCGAGCGACTTTGAATATTCATGAGGTAATTGGAACAATTTCTGTACCATTTATTTGCAGTACGTGGATGAAATTTAAGATTTCGGAAGCAGCACCTGGCAGCGGCGGTGCTGCTGTTTTGTTCAAGTGTTACTTCTCCTTCTTCTGGGTTAAATGACTATATTTATCGGGGGGGTGGAGTATGGTACACATTAACATCGGTTCAAGCAGCTAGAACTGCACTCGGACAGGTAATACACGTGAGAATAGGAGAACATGTTTAACATCGGTATCGGTTTACCAGGTCAGTTGAAATAGAGTGCAATTATGATTTACAACAATTTTCTCAATATTTTTTTTATCAATTAGGGTAGAGGGCGTAATCACCCGATTCCGTTTGTTAGCTCATCGAGTGTGGAGCTTGTCGTTGGCGTGGTCATCGTCGGTGATGTGTTTAAATGGTTATAACAACAACTTGATCTTAAATGGCGTGATGTGATATGAAGGGCTCGGTGGCCTTAGAGGGACCATTTTTGATTACTGAGCAGAACATCATGGGTTCTCAGTCTCCTTTACATTCAAGATTCGTTAGACGCCTTAGCTCGGGGCATGAAGTAGTTCGCCTCCTCGTAGTGTGCCCTGGAAACGTTAATTATTGAACCCAAGGGAGAGATATTGCGGCTAAACGAACTACAACAGACTAAGGACGCTGGAGCCCCATCTAGCTCGTCCCAGGAGGTCGATAAGCCCCGTTGTGCAAAGGCAGGAGTGACACCGGGTTCTTAGAGTGTAGACGACTCTGACCAAGTTGCAGCACACGCAGCTGGTACGCAGTCACGTCTGTCCTGTCCCGCCGTGGACAGCTGGCTTGCTGCCAAGTCTGCTCTAGAACTCAGGCGAACGATAAGAGGAAGGCGCTGCACAGCAGCGCACTGTGCAGTAGCGAGTGTCACGTCTGTGATGCGCCATTAGTGATGCGCCATAGCGCAACCAGGTCCATGATATAATGCTTTCGGGCGGCTCCGGAGAGGGCAAGGGCTAAGAGCACAGGGTAAGGTTTAGTGGGTCGAGAGCGCTACTTCTCCCATCCCCACACTCTGAGTTATCTTCTCAGGTGTCTGGGAGCAGATACTCCCCTGCATAAAAAAAAAATACACCTTAGTTCAGTGAACCGTTTGCCAAAACGAACCTTGTTGCAAACCTAACCCTTTTGTCCAAAATTCCAGCGATTTCTCGAGGAAGTGAAAAGGATTGGTTGCCTTCCAGGTATCACGTCAACACATTCCTACCCATTCCTTAATTGATTTGCATTAAGACGTGGTCGGTGCTGGTGTTGCCTATTATAAAGTTTGAGATCATCAATTGTTACAAATTGAGGATGCTAGCTAGTAACGGATATTAGTATGAAAAATTGTGATTTTTCTTCTCATAAAAAATCAGCAACTATAATTTTAGCAAATATAGTTCAACTAATCAAGTCCATATCTATAACGATAAATAAAGAATGATTGATCAACAAAGAGTCAAGATTTCAGGTATTTGTATATACATACAGAAAACTCACAGGTTGAACTATGTTAATGAAGCAATCATAATTAAGTTGGCTTTTTAAAACCAAGGC